>NC_142371.1:7352500-7652500 GCF_059441005.1 Hippichthys cyanospilos
GACTCTACGCAGAGAAAAATGTACCACTAAAGGAATCAGCACCGAGTTGCCAGGTGCCAAATCCATTTACATCTGTGACAGTGAGCTCTTCAAGCAGCTCGATGGTGACGTTCCACAAAGAAACGGAGAAGGAAGCGGTTGTGAGGGGACTGGCAAAGCCCCAGGGCTAGTCATTTTACCGAGTAACAACACAGGCACATTACGGCCCACCAAAGGCAAAGAAGAGCAACCAACCAAGTATAACATAAGTGTTGAGCAGCTGCCTCAGACAAGGCTGGTCCACCTGGCTAACCCTGTCGGTGGTGAGCCTGTGCTTGGATTTGGACTGAAGAGCCTGCCTGCTGACCAGGTCAGTGTGTCATGCTCAGAGAAAGACTCACCTGCGCACAACCTTCAAAACCTGCCAAGAGACTCGCAAGTGGACAGCAGCCCCTGTAATGGAGCAGAATCAGGAAATTCTGTTTTGATGACCAAGAGTGAAACTGTTTCCACGCTCTCCACGAGCTCCCTGGAGGTAAGCACGCTTGCTACCAACTTTTCTCAGCAACGCTGTCACCTTCATATTTACAACTTGGAAATATGATTCATCATTCAAGACATAATTTCGTGTTGATGTCTTTAATGATTTTGTTGCTATAAACTGCAATCTATCTATCTATCTATCTATCTATCTATCTATCTATCTATCTATCTATCTATCTATCTATCTGTCTGTCTGTCTGTCTGTCTGTCTGTCTGTCTGTCTGTCTGTCTGTCAATCTGTCTGTCTGTCTGTCTAGCTAGCTATTTTACTCGTTGGGGGCACTCCACAAGTTACTGTAAGTGGAATGAGGTTACTGTTGTATTAGTGCAGTATTGTAACGATCTGAGTTGTTATGTTGAAAATATGGTGGTTGGTGCTCCTCTTAAATCTATACGTGCAGGTATGTTCAATTTGTGTCGTCGGTGTGTTGGCATGATTCCGCTGTAACCAGGCAGTTTGAAAAAACAGTTTTAATTTAAAACAGAAACATTTAAAACGCATCCATGCACATTTTTGCTTAAATGTCTGATGATACAACCTCTAAATTATCATCTGGTGCAGCTTGCCTATACATGACAAAAATGCATTTTCTGTAAAATGTTTGTTGGTACAGTTTATTATCTGGCGCGGCATATGGTGAGAAAATTACGGAACTTTGCATAGACCACACAACAAAAATAATACACAAATATCTTTTGCTGAAATACATCTCATTCAAGCAATCTTCTTGCACAACCTTTCGAAGCATAATGTGCGTAAAACAATCCTTTGGCGTGGTCTAGATCTATAAAATGGCCGGCAAAAAATGTGCCAGCAGGAATGAGTATATGTATTGTGAAGTTTACTTGCAGTTTTTATGAGATTAAAATAAATAAATGAATAAATAACTTGAGGAATTTATTATAATAATTAGTCATTTATATTATATTAGTAGAAAAAATTCAAGCTGGATGAGCATAATTTGGTACACTGCAACATACTTTATTTAGTCATGTAACACAAGAGCAGCATCCACACTACATTAAAATCACATTTAAAATTATTGTAAAATTCACACTTAAAACAGAATTGAACATTATTAACACACCAAAGTAATCAACCAAACCATATAATAATAAAAGCGTATTAGCTTCGTGCTATCTTATTGGCAACATAATACTGTATTGTGAATCACCATAGATGAGCTAACTGACAATAGCACTGATGTTACCTCGTAAATGCGTACATTTCATTTTTATATAACTTGATGGATACCTTGAAGATAAACACCATTGATTTTTATTTTGGAAAGCAATTAACTTTACTGATATGAATATTTGAGTTATTAGTAGTAGTACTGGGCATATTTTAAACTGCTAATGCTAAGATGTATTTAACGGCATTAATGAAGTTTCATGATTTGCAAAATGTTTTTTGGATTTTGTTTTTTTTCCTCTATTTCCTAATATACATCACACGTAACACCATCTTTGCTGTCTGATTTTGTGCAAATGTAAAATAGCTGCCACATCTTGACAGATCACAGATCCTTGATACCAACATAATGAAACTTTCTCTAGTGGCTTGAGTGACATAGATGGAACTAAAAATGCCAAGAAAGAAAGGAACACCTAAGACTAAGATGCAGTTATGATCATTTTCATGTAGAATGCGTATTATGCAAAAGTATAAAAAATCCTACAAATACCAAAAAAGCGAATACAAACAACAAATGGCATCTTCATAAATCATCCAATAATCAAGAATAGTTGTCTTTTGAATGATAACTGTCAACAATTCATATTATTTCATCAATTAATTTGATTGATTTTTCAAAAGCCTTTCAAGTTGTATTTTGTGATTTAAGGTTTCACTGCTTTTGCTGATGTTTTAGGATTTTGACATGATGTCCTTACAGTAACTGTTTATTGGACAACACTCAATGCCATGTAAACCTTGCCACTGTTTCTGGGTAGTGTTAACATTAACCGCGGGACCGAGTATTACTTTTACCAGCTTTACCCAGATTTTTGAAAAAAACAAAACAAAAAACAACTGTATGCTTTTCGTATTGTTTATGGGTCAAAGTTTGATTATTTTTGGTACGTTACATCTCATAATGCTTCTCATCCCATAAAACTCACTTTTTTTTTCTTTTCTCTTTTTTTTTTAATCCATAAATCAGATTTGATACTGCTCACGCATATTGAGGTTACTGTTTTACTGATGCTTAAAATTAGGCATCAAGCATTTTTATTTCCCTACATGCCAAAAAAGTAAGCCGGGATGGCCATCGGAAACCCCCGGACGGTGAACAGGATCGAATTTAGTCCCGGTTTATTGTGCTGCTAGTCGCAAGACGTGGCAACACAGTGAGCAGCACACAGTGGCCTCAACATCTGTCTGCTGGTGTCTTTTCACTTCAGGGCAAAACACACTTCTATAATGGCGTGTGAGGCAGCAGCTGCCAGAGCAACTGGGCAGCCTGAAGGTCAGGTTTTCCCTCACTATTCAGTGACAGCTGACTTAAAGGTCATTCGGTCACAATCTGTTAAATGCAAGCTTTTGCCAACGGGGCTGGAATGACCAGCGACAAACCTTGTTTTCTCCCTTCGTGACTCACTGTTATCCTAGGAGTCGCAGAAAATCCCTTATTGACTTTCCACCACGATAACATGTCTTTAGGATACTCTAGCATTTGTCTTCTCACGCGGCACATAATATCTTTACACGTCTTTAATCTGTCTGTATCATCTCCCCCCCAGAGGCGAAAATCACGCTATGCAGAGCTTGACTTTGAGGTAATTTTAGTCTTTCATTCATATACAGAGCTTTCGATTTGTCTCTTTAATATTATAATCGGTGGCTGTTTGCACACATTTATAATGCACACATTTATAATTCACTGTTTGGTTTGGAACATTATTGGAAAGACTAGAGATGAATAAGAAGAGGAATTGATGGGCATCTGTGCTATTTCCCTTGTGCGTGATATACAATCTTCCTGTGTAGAAGATAATGCACACCCGGAAACGCCACCAGGACATGTTTCAAGACCTGAACAGGAAGATTCACAGTGCAGACATGGATGTAGAGACTCCACCTGTTGATGCCAAAGCTACTAAAAGATGGAGTGTGTCCTCTGCCAGCAGCGACAAGACCAACATGAGTGTAAAGAGTTTGACTTTATTTTATTCCGCACCCCACCCCCCTGCCATCTGATAATGTTCTGCTGTCGCCTAAAACAAGGAAAAATCAAAACCTTGGGTGGACTTGTCTCTTCAACTCAGATATAATTAGCTTCCCTGTCAACCTAATCAATTAGTTGGTGTTGAGGAAATTTACAGGCCCGCACAGAGCTCTGACCTCAAGTCAGTAGAACGCCTTTGGAAATATACTTTTACAATTTCTTGTGGGACACCTTTGCAGATGAGTGCACTCTACTAACGATTCAAAAGGGATGTTGACTGTAGTTCGCTTCCTTTCCCTCGTGCTGCTTGCCTTATACATATTTTTCGTTGGCCCTGTCTGTTGTTGATGAGGCGAGAAAATCCATGCTTGATGGAGAGTAAAATATTGTTATTTAAGATTTCAGAATGATTCATTCCATATAAGATGCAGGGCAAGAGATCCGGCGGTTGAAAGTAACTTTTCCTCTAGATGTCTGTTGTTTAAGTTACGCAAGGCAATTCAGCATGGGTTATTGTGCTCATTTTCCTTTTTTCTTACATTTTTTCCCCCATTTCATAAGTGTTCATCATTGTCATTCTAACTTCTCACACTGACTGCATGTTGATTATAATTGTGTGCTATTATCCCTGGGGCGGTTAGATCAAGTTTCGTTTCAGGCGAGTAGACATCATTAGAATTGCAACTGTGTTTTAAAAAGTAGTTTGTCAATTCCTCTGCATTTTAGAATTTTATTATTAAGGATAAATGACACCTGTTTTCTTACTTACTTGGAATTAGTGGGATTATGGACAGGAAAAAAGGTTTAAGTTTACTTTTACACTGTATTGCACTGACAGCAAATTACATCCTAACGTTTGAAATTTGGAGTGTACTTTTAATAATAGTACATGTATTATTATTATTATTATTATTATTATTAATATTATTATTATTGTTGTTGTTGTTGTTATTATTATATACTAGAAATGACATCTGTTTCGGATACGGCAGTCCTTTGTGTGTGATTGGTTAAAGCCTGCTCGGATCAGAGATGAAAAAGTCTGGAACACAACCGGCAAGTCCATTTGCAACGATTGAGTCAATGCTTAGACAATATAACTTGCAGTTTCCAAATGATCAGATATATGAAGGAGGAAAAAGTCTAAACATATCTTGTGGATGTTAGTAATTGTCCCCAGAGCCTACTAACTGTTTGTAACACCCTTGGCAACAATAATGAAAATCAAGCATTTCGGTCTTTCCCATCTGCGGGGGACATTTGGTCGACTCTTGTTCAAGAATAGTTTAACTCCAACTCGCTATAAATTCCTCGTTTAAGGTCATACCACAACATTTCAATCGAATTAAGTCTAGACTTGGAGTTTGGCAATCAAAAAACACCACTTAGTATCTATTAGCCCTTCAGACTTGAACTTGCAGGTATGTTTCATGTTGTCATGTTGCATAAATCTAGAGCAAAAGCTTTAGGACTCGAACTAATGGCCGATCTCGTTCTTCCAGCATTTTCTGGTTGACAAAAGAATTCATTGTTTCCTTGAATAGAAAATTGTCCAGATCCCGAGCCCGACGGAGCAAAGTAGCATTCTGTCCTCACTTTGCTTGATTGTTAATGTTCTTTTTATTTTATTTATTTAGTTTTTAATCAAATATTTTTATGCCAGCTCTAATGGCCATTTTTTTTGTTTGTTTGTTTTTGGGAGGGGGTCAAGATTTTTTTTTTTCACTTGGAACTATTCCATGGATGCCATTTTTGCCCAATTTCGTTCTTATGGTTGAGTCATGACTGACCTTAACTGAGGCCAGCGAAGCCCTGCAGTTCTTTGGACGTCGTTTTAGGTTCTTTTGTGAGCTCCTGGATGAGTCATTGTTGCACCCTTGGGGCCCTATTTTCATGCGCAGCGCAAGTCTAGCGCAAAGTGCACCCTAACTGTACGCATGGGTGGAGTTCACGTTCTTTTGGAATTTTGTTAGACAGGCTCATGAAGAAATGAGGCATTTGCACATGTATTTGCCATTGTGAGCGGGAACATAGCCAACATGTTTATCATCAAATGGAAGAGGCTTCCATCGTTCCCTTTCAATCCATTGCGGAGCTAGGCACTCTCCACGACAAGTAGATGCATGAGAATGGAGCATGCAAAGTACATTTAAATGTAACCGTACAATCTTCATTTATGGCTCGTATGAATTTTGCTGTTGTCGAGTGGCCATTTAGAGACTGCCTTGTAACTTGTGACTCCGTGTGTGACAGCACCCACACAGTCACCCACAAACCGGTGGTGCATTTAAAAATGTTTTTAAGATGATAATGACAGTATTCACTGACATCACGGGATGACAATATTTGTGAGTCAGTACTATCGTATTATGTGCGCGTACAAAGTCTCAGTATTGCCTCCTGTTGTGTACATACCCAATGTTTTTTTTTTGTATTGGAGAATGTCATGCAGATAGTTTAGCAATAGTTCTTGGATCGGTTCTTGTAGAAACTTTGTTGAAGAATGGAATCAAATGGTTTACAAACATTGGGCAGTGTACTGACGGGTTAAGCTATTGTCATTGATACAGTAGGCAGCCAAGCTTATTAATGACCAAATTTTATAATTGTTTAATAATCAATTTTTTTTTTTTTTTTTTTTTAATATAACCTTTGAGGTTTTAGACAACCTCTCCCCATACATTTTGGTCATTTAGAGAAAGTGACGTCAGAACAAGAGAACATATATTTGAGTTAGCTGTTCAATAGTAACAACTATTTCAGGCTGTTCTCCTGAAACTGTGAAGTAATTTATGTCTTTTAAACTGCCTTTGAAAAGTAATCTTACTGCACTCACGAGCTGGTATGAAGCAATTTATGTTAGATGGTGTGCTAAATGCTGGGAATGGGCCCCATACAACACAATGTCAGTGTAATTAAGTTGTTTATCTAAATGCCCTGCATTGGCAATTGAATGTGATTTTAGAACAATGTTCTGTTGTTTGTAACTGGAATCACAATTCACTACTCTGTGAGCAACAGTTTGTACGGTAGAAAGAGTCTAGTCAGCAATTGCTGTGACATGCTTCCGCGAACAACTTCAAAATAAAAGTAAACCAAGATGTTTTTGTCTACATGTTGTTTGGCATGGTAAGGTTTATTTTGAAGTTGTCTGGCCTTCTCACAGGCATGTTTTACTGGTATACAAAACACTAACAAGCAGCATGTAGCATCAACAAGGAGTGCATTCTCCTGTGTACTCCTGTCCCAGAATTAAACAGCCAAAAGAAAAAGATGTCCTGATGTGCAGGGTCCAGAAATCTTGTGGCGTTCTAATCCCAGGAGATCTCATTGTACAGGATCTAATCCCACACTTATATATTATTAATTCAAGCTTACTTCAAGTCATTATCAAAATACTATATGTACTTTGTTTATTATGATTTGCATCAACTGTTAGCTACATGAATGCCAATGAAAGTGTGAAGCTAATCGAATGAGTGGCGCTTCACCGAGCGGTAACATTGTAGTTCCCTTCTTGGTGAATATCAAATCAGTCACGTCTACTACAATGGCAATGGCCGTACACTGATTTGTGCATGAGATGCAAATAGATCACAGGATAACAGTACGCTGACTCACTGACATGTTCTGAAAAGGAAATAACGCACGTTTCATTCATTGGTTTGCCTTGAATGGAAATGACGTAAGTTCATGCACTGACGCGAATACCAATAGCTAGCAGCTGATTGGTCATACCTGAGGGAAGAATTAATCACTTCCGTTCACTCACGTTTTCTGACCATCATTGTTCTTTTGACAAATCACACACTGCCTACACAAATCTACTAGCATGACTACATGAATATGGGTAATTTTTTTTCTAAATGTTGTTACAATTTCAACTTTTGGGCTCCTGAGAGAGGAAAATAGAAACCTTGAGGAGGGTTGCTTACTTTAATAAAACAGTCAGAACACACTTTGGTGTTCTCACGTTTGGAAATCTTTCTGATTTATCCTTGCAATCTTGTTTCTCGTTCACAATCATGGTGTCTAACAAGTATATAATAAAGTTTCTTTTCACATCTTTGTTAGCCCTTCCGCTGCACCCTTGAACGGCACAAGTGTGTATTAAGTTATCAACCAAAAAGTAACCTTTTAAAAGATGTGCTCTTCAAAAAAAAAAAAAAAAAAAAAAACCTGAAGGGCTTTAATAGTTGCTCATAGACAGGGATGCACATCACTGGTATGCAAGTACGCATGTGTGACAGAAATCACTGATGCGTAATGTCGCGTGCTTCACTTCACGCATTTACGTACTCTACCTACAGTAGCTTTCACCTGTAACAACAACGGAGCCTGAGCTGAACATTTATTTTTCAGTGAAATGTGGCCCTAAGACATGCTATGGCTTGAAGCACACTTAAATGTAGTGCAAGATATACCGCTCATGTCCTCAGCTAGCAGACAAAATTGGTCCGCTTGATACAAGGTTGAACATTTTCAGTAATCCATTGTTTAGCAAGTATTAAAAGACATATCATGTAGCACAAGTTATTGCTGACAAACAAGCTAATCGAGAAGCAATAGTTAATTGCCCTCTTGCTCGGTGGTGAGACAAACTGCCGGAACAATGCAAGCTCTATGTAATAGTTTTCTCCTTCCCTTTCATAAATTTAAGCACGCGTGTCCCATGTCTTCCTGTGCTGAAGATATTTGTTTGTTTACTGAGTGGCTTGGACTGGCTGTCTGGGCTGTGTATCATTCCCATGAAGGTGTGAAGGAGATTGTTTACGTTCACTTTACAGTTGATGTAGAATTTAACTCTGCCTTCTTTGGACTTATTAAACTGGGCCCTGAACAAATGCTATGAAACTTTTCGAGGACCAGGCTGGCTGTGCACACAGAGGCGGTGTGCTGCTAATGTGGGAGTGAGTTAGAGAAGATGTTGAAGACAGGGTGTGTCCCAAATACTAGACCTGGTACTCATGTGGCTAACTCACAAAAAAACAATAATAAGATGTATAAACATGCTCATAGGCCCACACATGTTCGTTGGACCCAGAAAATGGCCACAGGTTCAATTGGCATTGTTCTGTGACATTATGTGAATACTATCTATAATTAGTAGAATTGATTTCTGAACTTATTCAAGGCCCTTATCTGCATAATTTAGAACGCTGTTTCCTACACCTCAGTCAAATCCACCAAAACCGTGTTACACCCCTTGCGCAACAACTGAAACCCCATTTTTTGCTGATCCAAATTTAATTTCACTTTTTGTTATCAGGACTCAAAGTCAATA
This sequence comes from Hippichthys cyanospilos, assembly GCF_059441005.1. Classification (NCBI taxonomy): domain Eukaryota; kingdom Metazoa; phylum Chordata; class Actinopteri; order Syngnathiformes; family Syngnathidae; genus Hippichthys; species Hippichthys cyanospilos. Next base: position 7,361,477 of record NC_142371.1, read on the forward strand.
TACAGGGCTCCAATTGCTCCAATTTGAGGGGCCCACGTGCATTTCTACATTTTGACTTCTTTGGTATGTTATTTGGTATGCTTACAGACCTAGTTTGTCATAAAATGCATGTAACCATCAAATAAAGTGGTGCAAGGTCTGAACCAACAATGACTCCCTATTTCAATTTCTGGGGAAGCTTGATATCATTTAACAAATGGCATGAATTAGATGCTTATCACTTAAGGGATTCTGATTATGAAATAATGTGGGTCAAAAGGTCACATGTACTCAATACAAGTCAAAATCTTTGACCATTTCAAAATGCAGGTGTGGCCAAACCACTCAAGATACTTCAACCATACAGTTTCAGACTTTCAGGCCCTGACATCTCCTTGATCATGATCCTTAATCTGTTGCTTGAAGACATCTTACACATCCTGTTTTTGGTGTCAGGGTAAGAGAGAGTGTCCTGGGTGTGAGCAGTAGTGATGGATGGTCCAGTGGCCACGGACCGACATTTTGCCGTCAAACCGCCGAATAACAAAAGTCTTTTAAAAATAATGGACTATGACAGACGTAACATTAGATTTCATCTGTTATTTTAATCTACCATTATAATCGTCACCTGTAACCTGTCACTGTTGGTAACGCTTTGTCATCTCCACCTTTCAAATCTTTCAAATTTCTGAGAATTATTTTAACTGTTATACGCGAATGAAAATCACATCTGTTGTCACCTAAATCATCAGCGTTTCAAAGTTACTGGTTTTCAGTTATTAGTTGCCAGTCAGTTGTCCGCTTGTCAGTGAAAACAAAAGTCTTTCAGTGGCAGACACACAAACCTTCTGTCTGTACATTCGGCCCCCGCTTTACAAGATTAATCAGTTCCATACCCGGGGGTCCACTGTACTAACAAACAGGTAACGGAAGGTGTAAATTCCCACCTCTGCTAAATATTAGTGGCTTTCAGACCAAAAATCTCTGGCTTTTGAGTGCGGCCCACAAGTCTGCATTCACACACAGCAACTGTGGGTGAGGTCGTTTACTCAAATGAAACTGATGACAGCGAACGAGAAAACACGGCCTGAAAGGCACTATAAAATCAGTTATTCTGCTGTACAATCAACGTAACCAAAAATGCCAGCTTGATATCTGTTTTCCACAATTCTCTACAGGAACAATGAATTCGATTTGTGGGGGTCTTTGCAATAGGAAACATTTGCATATAAGGAAAGAAGACATGCATTTTATTATTGGTTTTGACTTCTGTAGATGACACAGGATGGTATATTTCATTGAAATATGTCTACTACTGCTACTACGTATAATAATAATGACAATTATAATAACACAAGTTGTGAACTTTGTTCTTTTTTTATTAGGAAAAGCAGCACACCCCAAGTAAGAGGGCATGGGAGGGCATACAAAAGACCCAGTCACCTCCATCCTGGGGAAGAAAAGATCCGGCAACAGCAGTAAAGTCACCTTTGGAGATGCAGACAGTCGAATGGGAGAAGACAAGTGCAACTATTCCTTTGGTAGGCCAGGATATCATGGACCTGCAGACAGAGGTGTGATAAATTAACCATATTTCCTCCACTCACCTTTCACTTCGCTCTTGGACAAATAAGAAAAATGTCACGTATACCGGATTAGATGCACTGCAAATGTGAAGGGAAAGGAGAGTAAAAAAGACAATACATGCAGGACATTAACACATACAACCTGTTATCATGATGTCTTTGTACGTTGTTTCATTTAATGTTGGGACTGTTTTCATCAGACATAAACTGCCTCCCTGAATACGGACATGAGCACCAAACTGGCTCATTTGGGAAAGTGGGAGATTTAATGACTCCAGTATGTATCATACACAAAGGTTGTGGACCTGTTGTCTAGTATGTATGTAATGGTTGTAATGTATTTGGTCATGTCTTTCTTTCTATCCGGTGTTACTGCATCCCTGCTGCACTCTCTTTCTCCAAAGCGACGCTGCTGTTTGACATGGCTCAAGGAAGTTTTATGATGACAACAGTGATAGTAAATTGAAAACTCAACAAACGTTTGAGGACATTGCCAGGTGCCAACTGCTATGCTCCTTAAGTCAATCCGCTCCCCTGCACAACTCAACCATATCCTTTTGGCTCAGACACTTTTTTTCATCCTGCCACATTTGGCACTGGTGAGACAAGTGAAGGAGAAATGTCGATGAAAACAAAGTCAAGCACCCAAATGGAAAATATCCCTTTTCCCCGAATGACTCCTTTGAGTTTCTTGCAGGCTTTTGCTCTCTAAAACGAGCCTCAACCTCAACGCTACCCCTGGATAAGTGATTGCTTTCATCCAGTTGATCGGCACATCCAACTATGTGGCATTTGCTAACAAAGACAAACAGGCAGACTTACTATAGCGAGTATAAAATGTTTAAGTTTGGTCGAAAAGAGGAGTATGTATGTCAAATCATTAAATATGGGTATGTGACTGAATATATAAATATATACCATATGTTGTGATACATAAAAGGAACATGAAAGCACAAGGCTCATTTGGAGTCATGATGTACAGCATTGTATTTATTTGACAGAGCTCTACAGAATGGATTTCAGCCTTTAAATATATTTCATATAGCTTGGGAAGAGTCATTGCTGAAAATATCAAAAGAATTATTATAATATCCTTTTCCCTGTTCTGTCTTTGCAGGATATTGGACTATACGCGTGTTCTGTAACACAATGTAACTTGCGTGTTTTTATACCATTTACTCTCAGATTTCCTTGCTGTTGCCCCCTGTCCTCTAATCTGTCCCATCGCCAACCTTTCTCACAGTCCTCCCACCCCTCCGAACTTGCCTTTTTATTTCATTTGGGGTCATCTGTTTATTATTGTACAGTTTTCAGAGCACAAAGTGAATGTGTCTTATTTCTAATAAAGAAAAAAAAAATATATGTACTTCTACAAAAGCAGTCATCATGATTTTAGTACCTAGTGTTGTTACAGAAATACACATTTTCTTATTCCCCTTTTTTCTTTGAATTTGATATAAATGTGTATAGGGTTGATGTATTTCCTGCACATTGTATCTAAATGTTATTCAAAAAGAAAGAGCTACAACTTTTTGTACGACCCCTACAATGGTAAATACTGTATAAGAAGCAATGCATACATGTCTATCGCTACAACAGCAACTCAAATAATGACTGACAACACTGGTGTTATACTCAAACATTTCAAAAGAAAAAGAAAAACACATAGTGTACATGCAGTCTAAGAAAAATCGGGTTAACGATGACCAAAATATGAGTCAAACAAACACTGACCCAATATTTGGGTCAATGTCAGCCAACTTCATGGGTTGTTTCGAACAAAACAAACCCCCAAATAGGTCAATTTGTAAAAGGCAACCTCAAAAATGGGTGTTGGTATGAATAAAACAACACAGATAGTTGGGTTAAACTGACCAAAATATTGAGATGGCAGAACAGAACCAAAAAAATGATGAAGACCGAAATAAATTTGAGTGTCCAATGGGAATGTTTCTAAAAAGCAGCTTTAGCTTCTTCACTTACCACTGGTTTACCATTCTACAGGTTTTCCTTAGCTTACTTGGCATCACTGTCTGTCATGTGTCTGGTTTAATGCAATTTTTATGACATTTCAAAAGTTTGAATTATTCGTTTTGAGATAAAATTGTAATTGTGAGGCATTGTTATTGAATAGGAGTAGCAAGACTGAGATATTTCCGCTTTTATATTCTATTTTCTGTGGCACTGCGTCCTTAAGCAGTAGACCAATCAGGAGTCATTTTGCTGCCTGCATGGAATGAATGAACAATGATTGACTAAGGATAATACGAAGAATTACTGTCGATCCATAATAACCATTATAATAATAACCATGACTATCCAGTGGCCAGACCTTGTTGAAAAAAATCTTTTAAACACTCACTCTGGCAGTGTTTAGTCAAGTTTATATTTATATACCAGGGGTGTCCGAACTCGGTCCTTGAGGGCCACTGTCCTGCATGTTTTCCAGGTTTCTCTCTCTGACACAGCTGATTCAAATAATCAGGCTCATCATCAGGCTTCTGCTGAACTTGCTCATGACCTGATCATTTGAATCGGGTGTGTTGGGGGGAGAAACCTAGAAAAGATGCAGGACCGGCCCTCGAGGACAGGATTTGGACACCCCTCTTATATACTTTATCTTTAGCACAAAAGTGTCTGAACGGTCTTCACGGAATCACAGTTCACAAAAACAGTGACATCCCCTGACATAACCCTACAAGTGTGCAAGAGAAAAACTCAACACATCCAATTTAAGAATAATGCTAGAGCACAGAGGAACCCCCCCTTCTAGGGTAACTAGGCTACAATAGATGCCAGGTACAATATGATCCTGTTAAATGCTAGTTTGAAACAGCATAATCATCCATTTAATGTCTTGAAGAACTGCTGCTAGACACCTTCGCAAAAGTCTGTTACCTGTTAGAGAATCATCCGTAAGCGAGAGTACCACCTCAACCCTATAACTCCGATCTCAAAAGACAACAAACAGCATTTTTGTCCCATATGAAAAGTTGACCATTTATTTGGGATCCATGAGAATATACTAAATCTGTGACCTCAAAAACACGGATATATTCAAAACTTATAATAGGTGAATAAGGCTTGAAGAACCAAACTGCTGAACTCGTCATGATGGGGATGCATCTGGGGCAATCTTTGCTACTTTATCCTACATACAGGTGAGTATGAGACCGAACAAACATCCATCCATTTTCTATAGCCGCTTATCCTTACTAGGGTCGCTGGCTTGCTGGTGCCTGTCCCAGTTGTCTTGGGGCAGTCGGCGGGTGACCCCCTGGACTGGTTGGATAATTTGGATTGTTCAATATACCTGGCAAGCAACATTTTGGAATGTGGGAGGAGACTAGATTGCCCAAAGGGGACCCAAGAATGTAATTATTTTTTGCTTGAAAAAAATCGTGGTCCTCTCCATCGATTAGGTTGGACATCCCAGTATACATTTTCAGATGAGATTAAGAACGATCCAACCAAACGAAAAGATTGATTGTCAATGTCATGAATAAGAAAGGCAGAAAGGAAGTTTGAGGATCATTACAGGAATCAGCAGAGCTTAAACTGTAAATTGAGTAAGTATGCCTCTTTTTTTTTTTTTTTTCTCCACCTTCAGTATCACATTTCGTAGTAGATGTGCTGCACAATGATAATAAAGGCATTCTACATGAAGGGAGCAACGTGGCCTAAGAAACGCCTATATTATTTGTACCTGGGAATACTCCAGACTCAAATGTCGGATAAAGCAGCCAGATATGGTTCTGTGTACTTTAAGGTAAATGGATAATCTATAAAACCAGTGTATGATGCTAACAGTTTACTGTTTACTCAAATATGATCCAAAATTCAAAGTTGCAAATCAATCTATACGATCTTGTATAGCTTAATCAGAAAAGGTCAAGAAAAATGTGCTCCCTTGGGTCTCTGGGATAGACTTCATAGACATTTGCCACCTAACCGACGTGTCCAAGAAATAAACCTTTTGGTGTGTAACATATGCACAGCATGAATTCAAAATAATGTGCATTCATTTCATGCCGGTTGAGTTTTTATGTTGAATCTTTTGAAATCAATTTATTTCATAATTGACTACTCCAAGCTGCCTCTACATATCAGATCATTATTTTAGTATTTCCCTTCATAGTTGAATGAACAATGTGTATTTGTTTCTACATCAAGTTTACTCATTTAAAACAAATTAATCCAACTGTTTGAAATTATTTACTTATGTAATGCAATATGATTCACTACAAATAACTTGTTTCAAATAAATAATTTTGTATTTTGTATCCAGTTTATCTTAGAATCTTGGTTTGTTACTTTGTATTTTGTTGTTGACTTTGTTTTCCTTTTTATTTTCTTCATAATATATATTTATATTTTTCTCAGTGCAACCTGCATCTTGAGTCCAACACCGCACAACATGGTAGAAGTTGAAATCCCTAGTTTTGAGCAAATCATGACAAAATTTCCTTTGCATATGCTATTTTTAAGCGGTCATAAGCTCTCAGCACAGTCTGTATTGACCATTCATACATATTAATGACTTAATACTGTATATGACTAATACAGTATATTACATAATGAATAAACTATTACAATTAAACTATCTAAAAGGCAATCTTCACAGACTGACAAAGACAAAGTTCAAAGTGAGGCCCATGCATACATGTTAATCTTGGGAAATTCTTTAGTCTAATGTAGAAATACTGTTTTCTCAACATCTGAAGGCTTTTTTTTTTTTAGATCTCATCTCCAGGAGAGCCTTGCATCTTATTCCATAAATATAACATCACAGTGTGTTTCTGCTGTACAGTTCATCTGCCGCATGACTGGACAAACAAGGTCTCATCTCTCGCACTGTTTCTCCCAGATCAGATGTCATCAAATGAAGTCAGTAAGACCAACAAACATAACCGTCTGTGGCTGTGTTTATTGATGCCTCTAAATGTTTTACTTACATCATCATCCTGTCCGAAATACAGACAATAGCATTTATGGGAAGGAAGACAGAGGTGAAACTCTGTTCAAAGCATGTAGAAGCCAATAACACCATGTAAAGAAACAAAAAGAATGTAATCAATTTGACTTTTTTTCTAAATGTAATAACCCCATAACATAAAAACTGACCCATAACATAAACACTTACATGATTGGCCCATTTATGTTCTGAGTATTACACTAATGTCAAGTTATTTACTTTTTCTTAATATAGTTGGTATGAAATCTCCATCTTTAACTACATGGTCAAAGATGTACATGGTCCATGGTCCCGATACACTTTGCAATATAATACAATTAAAATACTTCACATAAGAATCAAATACAGAAAAAAAAGATAAACGTGACAGTAAAACATAAAAGTATGATGATAAAACATTTACTAGCTCTTTGAGATGGGATCATAAATAGATGAATTTCCCTTCCCAGAATGACCAGGGAACAATGGATGCCAAGTGGGATGTGTACATGAATCACATGACTTGAGGCTCTGCAATTGTATTTAAAAAAGTGTCAGTTTAATAGGGAGGAATGAGTATGTTTTTTGGCACACTTGACAAATTGGTGACTAAAAGTGGAGTACACATAAAACAGATTGGAGCAGGTCTAAGCAAGTAGAATACCGTCCTGTGATTTTGGTGGTTTTAATTTATTATTTTTTCTTCAATAGTGAACTAAAATTTCTTCATCCGTGATATTATGAGTTCTGTGTGCTAACCTTTTTTTTTTAATATTTATTAATGCCAAACATTTAAATCAAGCGCTCTTCGTACACTTTAAACAAAATGTCATTTGCTCTTCTAATCTTGAATGGTTGACTCTCTTAAGTGATTTTATTGACAATAATTCTTTGACAGCTCTAGACCACTTGATGTACTTTTCTTTGTGAGACTCAAGTGAAACCCTTATCGGCTCAATAATAGGTACAATAAACACTTGTAAAGAAATCTGTCTCCAATATTGAGTGAAAGCTGTTATTTTTGTTAAATGTTTTTCATTTATTTGCAGGAGGGTGTTAAAAAGGTTAACCTTGGCGACTTGGCGCGACGTTTCCTAATGAAACATGAAATACAATGTAGACTGTCAGTTTCCATCACGTTCGCTGTTTGCAGCAGGTGTGATCACGCAGCGCAGACCACTCTGTGGGATGGCAATTGGAAGTTTCAATTAGTCTGAATGTAGACATGTTGCTGATTAAAAAGGCAGGTTTAATAGTGGATGGAAAGATAGCAGAAGAGGCAACAGTGGTGGACAAGAAGTAACAATGATTAGGAAGGGGGATGTTAGAAATTAGAGCTTGTGTGATGTGAACTACAGAGGAATAAAGTTGATGAAGCTCACAATGAAGTCATGGGAAAGCATATTGAAAATTAGATTGAGCATTAATGTGAGTATTTGTGAGCAACAGTGTAGTTTCATTTCTAGGAAGATTACTGGACATGGATTATTATTATTTGCTTCGGGATGTCGGGTACAATATGTAGGTGGTTAAGAAAGAGCTGCATTGTCTTGAAAATCGAGGGAAAGCTTGAATGACAGTAAACTTCGGTACTGCCTGACAAAATCCAATATATATATATATATATATATATATATATATATATATATATATATATATATATATATATATATATATATATATATATATACACACATACACACACACACACACTACCTAATATTTGAGTCCATCCTTGTTCTCACTCGGGGCAATTAAGATGAATTTCATTTTGTGTTATTGACATTTTTGTGGTATTGACATTTGAGTGTGTGTTTATCCATGTGTTTATACAGTTTATACAATGTTTATGGATTATGATACAGAATTGATGTACTCTATTGTGTTCTCATCTCAGGTCAACTCAGCACTGTGGTGTTTAAAAACACCTGCTAATGTAACAAAGTTGTATACATTTGATATATGAGCTCAAACATTGGATTATGCACAACATATACTCCTCCTCCTCCTACTACTACTACTACTACTACTAGTACTACTACTACTACTACTACTACTACTACTAATAATAATAATAATAATAATATATGAAACATATTATTTCCTCTAAATGTATATCAAAATACTCATGAACTAACCATATTTTGGAACTATGTCAGCCTTTTCATTAGGCTGACATCTTTGCTAATTATAGTCAAAGTTATGAACTAATTGCTTTTTTAATTTTTAAAATTGCTTTGCAATCTATTTCATCCTTTACTGATTGGTTCAAAGTTCAAAGTAACTACTCTCTAATCTGTGGGATCAATAAAATGGCTACCTGAGCATAGGGAGTAAGTATTTTGTTGCCTCTCTGTTGGTCACATAAAGATGCCATATGCAAAATTACATTTTACCACAAAAATATTTCTTTTTGTTGTCTGATTCATATCTGATGCAGTCCAAGCAAGGTCTAGTTTACATAGTAGACACCACAAAAGGGTTGAAATAGGGTGTTAATCAAACAGTCAGTGAGTAAAACATTGTAGATTTTTTTTTATTGTCTTTTCCTCTCCCCCTCTCATATAGCTAAAGTCTCATAATTTCATTTCACAGTATGTGTTTCCGCAGTCTTGATAAATCATTGATATGCTGAAGTGCAAGGCCTTGTACCATAATGGATGGAAAATTAGATGTCGCCCTTTTATAATTAATGCTGTAAATGCATTTTGGGAGAGGTCTGACTATATTCAGCAAGATTTTTCTAACTCATAACTGTTTTTTCTGCAGTGATGTATTTAATAGAACCTAAGCCATTTTTAAAGTAATAAATCATGCCCTATAATTCCAATTAAAAGAAAAACAGGAAATGATGAGTTGAGACAATGATTTTATCATTTTTTTTAACAGTTGAGTGCTGATGGCTTAAATCTCCTGGACTGTGTGATGACTATTCCAGTTAGACATTATAAACTGTAGATGACATAAAGCAGGTCCTTCTCTCAATCAAAAATCTTGTATGTTGTCAATATATATTTGTTTGCTTTAAAAATATGTAATTTTTTTTTTTTCCTCTGGAAGAACTGCTCCGGTATGTCCTGCTTTTACCGACAAGCACAGGCCCTATTGAGGATCTTTGATGGACAATCAGTAGTACTGTATTTAACAACATATACTGGACTGCAAGTAAGATTTGAAGATTTTCACTACGGTGTCTCAGTGAGACTATATTTTGCAAACCTATGACCAATTTCCTGAGAGAGAGAGAGAGAGAGAGAGAGAGAGAGAGAGAGAGAGAGAGAGAGAGAGAATTCACCAATTGTTCAATGCACAACAGCATGGAATGTTTAAAACCTGAGCAAAATTATGTCAACAGGGACTCTATATCAAATGAAGCTGCATATTCAGTGTTTGATTATTTGTTGTGCGAAAATGTAACTCTGTCGACAATTTAAGTGTCTATATCATGGTATTTTAACATTCCTGCAGTTTAATGTGTGCATATAAATGATGGAATTTTACCGTTAGCGCATCAGAGATTTAATTTCTCATGAAATTTGATGCTTTTTGGGGGGAGGGGGGATTCTGGATTTCTAACCAGGAAGTGGCACTTTTTTCTATTTGTAACCAATAAATGAAAAGTTGTTGTTTTCTTTACTTGGTGCAGCATTTTATCCTTCCAAACCTAATACCTAAAATAAAAATCAGGTACGCCTGCTCAGAAAAGAGGGACATGTGCTTACTCTTGCATGAGCGTTCTGGTTAGAGGGGATATGCAGGCATTCCTCCTCTGTGTGACTGCCCAAGTAGGGGCAACCTTTGTTATGTACTGAGGCAGGGTCGATGCTGAGAGCGCAGAATAAGCAAGGAAGTTTTCAAAATGCATCAGTGAAGGAAAATAAGACACTTGATACATTAACATTCTAACATGGTTGATATTTCCAAAAAGGCACTCTTACCGTTCAAGTAGAAAGCAGGCAAGGGCAGCATTGAGTACACTATAAGCAACGACATCGACACGCCAGCAATATTCAGTGTTTAATCCTGTCCTTCAGGCAGCAGTTGCCCCGGTCATCCACAGGCACAATAAGAAAGCGCCAACCAGTGCTAACCCATTGCGGAAATCCAACACTTTCATGTTTTATCCTCAGCTTTTTATTGACATACAAACATTATTTTTCTTCTTCTTCTTGTATGTATTATTTACAATTGGCATCCAAACCAGAAACTCGGCTTGCCTTGCAAATGTGTCCATTATACTTACCCTAAGGGTACCTTTTTCACAGAGAAATGTCAAACATTTTGGAGGTCTAACATTTCTTGAAAGATTCAAAAATTGGAAAATGTTTACCAACATTTCCAAAAAGCCAAACTTTCAAATTAGAATTCTGAATTTTCAAAATAACATTTCAAATTTTCAACTCCTTATTTACCGAACACTGTAAGAACAGGTGTTGAAAGGTGTTTGTCCTGCCTGGTTGAAATACCAAAGTACGTTGCCAATGCTTTGTTTGAGGGGAGAACTCAAGCCCCAATTGAAAAATGGGACAACCAAATCCTGATGTGTCTCTCCTGAAACGATAGTGCTTGACCATTGCAAATGTTCTGGCTCCATCCCAGTTTACATTGAAACAGCTCATGCAAAATAATGGCCTTTCCATAAAGCAATACTACTTAACTTAGGAACTGCATAATTTAGTAAGGTCTGTGAAAGCCAGGAAGATTTGATGGATGATTATAATAATCAGGATGCATCAGATATATATTCTCATAAAAGGTCATTTCTTTTTTTCACCAATAACCAAGACAGATGACGCTTTAGTAAACATATTATTATTTTTAATGTCTTACCACCTGGTTATTTTAAAAAATATTTTACAAAACAATGTTTAAAAAAAAAATATATTTATATATATATATATATATATATATATATATATATATATATATTATCCATTGTCCACGTCCATCGATTTTCTATATCCGATTATTGTCATTGGCTTGCTGGTGGCTGCATGCCACACCGAGACAAATAACACTCACAACCACCCCTAAGGCCAATTTGGAGTCTCCAATACACACATCAGGCATGTTTTTTGGAATGTGAGAGGAAGCCAGAGTTTCAGGAGTCTTGGGGAGAACATGAAAACTCCAGACAGAAAGGGCCTGAGCGGGCTGGAAGTGAACTCGGTACTCTGAACTGAGGCAGACGTGCTAGTCACTCTTTTACCGACCACTTTTCATTGTCATTGAAAAAGAAATAGCCTTACGCCTCATGGTCTTTTTTTTTTTTTAAAACGCTATACATTTACTATACATGACTGTTATCTTCTATTTGAGGAAAAAAAAAACTATTATACATGCTATTTAAAAAAAGAGGAAGAAAACTATACATGGATAATTTTTTTTCCATGTTTTTTAGCCTATATTTATACATGGTCTCTTTCTGAAAAACAAGCTTTACCAAAGATCAGGGGTGCCGAAATCCAGTCCTCGAGAGTCCGACGCCAACACACCTGATCCATATGAGCAGCTCATGAGCAAGCTTGGCAGAAACCTGATGATGATACTGATAACTGGAAGTGCAACAGAGGAGAGTTATATTGAAAACAGACAATACAATGACCATTCAAAATAAAAAGAAGTGTTTGCTACATACAGTACCAGTCAAAAGTATGAAAACACCCTGTAATTCATTTCGTGAAACATACAAATAAATTTTGATGCGTTTTTTTGTTTTTTTTGGAACACAAAAATGTTAATTAAAACAGAATGTTTCGTTTGGATTATTCAAATTATAGACACCTTTTGCTCAGACAACAGATTTGCATGTCTTTTCATTTCCCTAGTTTCTCAGCATTATGATGTGGATCAGAGGTGTCAGAGGTTTTCCTAGTTTCTCGGCATTATGACGTGGATAAGAGGTGTCAACCTCCAGTCCTCGAGGGCCAGTATCCTACATGTTTTCCCAGTGTTTCTTCCCAACATACCTGATTAAAATGATTCGCTCATCAGCAAGCTAAGCAGCAGCTTGCAAATCATCCTAATCATTTGAATCAGGTGTGTATCAGCGTAACATCAAAAACATGCAGGATACCGTCGACTGAAGACTGGAGTATGACACTTATGATGTGGATGACGCTTTATAACCTGGAATGACACGATTAAAATCTGTGCATTTTCGTAATTTCTCAGCATTCTGATTTGGATGATGCTTTATGAACTGGAACGAGCCAGTTAACTGTTGCGTATTTTTTAAAACTTTCGTGATTTGTTAGCGTGTGAGTACATGTGAATTTGATGGTGTTTCCAAACTTTTGACAAGTACCGTTTAGGAATGAAATATAACATTTATAACATTCACTGTAATTGAACACCTTTGTGCGTGTGCCCAGATGGTTCGCAAAGCACATCAAACAGTGTTGGCGAATGCCCTTTGGAGTCAAATTGTCAGAAGGCTCTCTCACCTTCTCTATCATTTTGGAGACCTTTTGTGTTGAGGCAGCTCTTCTCTCATTACCACAGCCCCTGGGTTCATAAGCTCTATTTTAGATTCAATTAGCTTAGATGCACTGCAAAATATTGAGGGGTGTTTTGCTCGGGCAAAGCCTCAAGGAAATTACAAAAGGTCATTCTGCTCACTTCCTCTGTGAGAGGTACAGGGAGGTAAATGGAAGAAGAAATGTCACGTTCAATCGGCCAAAATGGCATTTCATTCCTTGCACTACATCACGCTGACCAGACCTATTTTCCCTTTCTGAAAATATGTTGCCTGAAGCAATAACCCCTTTGAATTTAACACTTAAATGTGTAATTTCATGAAGTGTGTTTGGTTTTTGTTATATGTTTTTTTTTTTACAACAAAAAAAACATATTGTATCAGTATCACATTTCTCTGGAATATAACCAGTGTTCAGTGGTCAGAAAGTTTAATACACTATTCACACACACAGAAACTGGTTTCGTATTGAACATAGGCGGTTGTAACGGAAAAAAAAAAGTAAAGCCATTCCTTTGCCTGATGAATCGCTACCCTTTAGACAAGGCATTTAGCATATAAATATTGCATTATGCATGCAAATCAGGCAGCCCTCAAGTTCCCTGGGTAGGACTTTATTGACGATGACCTTGGTGGACGACAGGTGTTGGAGGGGGAATAATAGGTCTCCTGTCACCCACAGGTGACATAAAATTCCAAATTAAACGTTAGGTTGCCTGGATTCATGTGAACTAAACAAAACGTGAATCACATTGGCAATAAGGTTGACTTTAATTATTAATGTGAATCGAGAGAATGCCATAAAATTTAACTGTCATAGTAAAAATAAAAAACTGGTTGGAATACGGAACTGAGGGACATATAGAGGGCACTAGCGTGGAGTGGTGGGCACACCACTAACCACAGTGAAATTTCACAGTCTTGATTTTTGTTGGTAAACAGTGAATTTCAATGGCTTCTCAAACTTGATTTGTCCCAGAGACTTTATAAAAGGGTGGGGGTGTTGTAAACTCAAAATTGCAGGGGAAACAAATTGAAAAAAACGTTGGCAATTCCGAGGAATATTTCAAATATACAGGATATATATATATATATATATATATATATATATATATATATATATATATATATATATATATATATATATATATATACATACACAGTGGCCCCTGGTTTACGAGATTAATCCCTTCCGCGGTCATTTGGGCTCATAAGGCAAATTCACTGTATGGCGGGCAATCCAAACCTATGTTAAATAACTAATGCGTTTAGAACTCCAGGTAAAAACATCAAAATTATACATACAAAAAAAAAATTGGTTATTCCATAGAAATAATCTTCTTACTTCTCTCTTTAACATCACTCGCAATTTCCTTTAATGTTGTCATGTTCCCTTACGGCTTCAAATATGATTGGTTAAAAAAAAAACAAGCCAAAAAAACAAAAATAAAAACAAATATCCTGTAGTTTTAGTTGTACAGGGCCAGCAAAACTCGACCTGATGTCTTTGGAAAGTTTTCGCTATTATAGCAACACACACAAACTGAAATCTTATAGGACAAAATAATAATAATAGAAATTACTAGCTAGCTAGCGAGCTTGTGCATCCCAATGAAGGTGCTGCCAAATGACTCGAAGTTCTTTGTCTTGATCGTCACTTTACAAATGATTTATATAAATGGCTAGTATTTTTGGAGAAAATCCATATTTTTGTCCTTGAGATCTAAATGTGTCATTTACGTGAAACTTTATTTGGTGACGTTAACTCTTTTACAGGTCTTACGCTTGCCTTAAAGAATACATCAATTTAAAAGATAACAATTAACAATAGTTAACGTGATATTTTGTAAAGTAGTCAAATTATTGCCCTTTTTGGTATTATTTTGACCTGCTGATACAATTAGGGACAAAAATTATCCAGTTATTTATTACTTTACAATGCATACAGTGTCCAATGGCCACCAGCATTACTTTGGGGCGGCATGTGGGCATATTCCCATAACAGAGATGACATCGTACTTATCTCATGACTGTTGACAGCACACTCTCAATGTAAACCATAGATTAATCTAATCTGTGATACACATAGAGTTTAAAAATTAAATCCGGAAACTTTTTTCTTGAATCCCTAGAACACACAGCTATTGAAATACATTATACAGTAAATCTAAATGCCCTGTACACTCAACATTCATTATTACGCTTGTGTGTGTGTGTGCGCTCGTGTGTGTGAGAGAAGAGAGAGAGAGAGAGAGAGAGCGAGAGAGAGAGAGAGAGAGAGAGAGAGAGAGAGAGAGAGAGAGAGAGAGAGAGAGAGAGAGAGAGAGGAGTAAGGTTGAGAAAAACTTATCCATAAGACCTTTTACATAGCAGGAGCATTATCTGAGCACTATTTACTTGCTGCATTATATTTGATATTTAAAAAGCTCCAGCTGTGTTTCGACATTTAATGCTTATCTTAAATTTTGTTAACTAATCATTTGTTTTTGACAAATTATAGCTGAAAAAAAGGTGGCATGTCTGGTGCCTCAGCTCTTTTCTTTTTTGTATTCATTGATAACAGTATTGAATTGTTATGTTGACAAACATTAGCCCAAATGTGTTTGCTGCTTCAATTTGTGAGAACTGCACTCAGTAGACAAATAGTATCCTATTATGAAAGATAATCACTAAAAACAGTGTTTGTCTGTCAAACTCTGTCATGGAATTGAAAGAAACAAAGAATAGAATAAATACTGTATTTTTAAATGTGACCCTCTCACAGAAACACATCTTTATCATTGACAACATGAAAGGATATTGGAATATGGATATGGAAAAAAAAATAGCCACTCCAAATTACATTCTAGATATCCGTCTTAAATATTTTGTTCAAAATAATTAATAAATCGATTTTCTTATCCACTTGTCCTCACGAGGACCGCAGATGTTTAAAATAAATGCATGACAAATACAGTATTGAAGCAGCTCTGACTCTGACTTTTCTCAGATGTTTTATTTTTCTTTTGTACTCTGTCCTCTTGCAGGTCTGTAATTCTTAATGTCTTTTTGTTGTTGTTTGTTTTGTTTTAAAATAAATTCTGAAAAGTTAAAGCAAGACATACATCAACCGTATTCCTCCGAATACAAGTTGACCTCGCTTATGTCAACCCCCGGCAGTAATATATGACATGCCAAGTAGCTCCTCCCATTCTTATTTCCTTATCAATCGTTCAAACATCCTCGTTACTCTTCCACAGGTAGTCCTCTTCGGACCCATCCAATTTGTTTGAAATGGAGGTCTTCGGAGATGATTTGCTGATCATTTTACTTGGGATGTTCTTTACCCAAGTGACTACTGTTGTGAGATTGGAGCATAAAAGGTTGCCCGTCGCTGTTTCTCTCCTCACCTGCCGACATCCATGCCAGCTTGTTCTAGTAAACATCTAAAGCCTGAAGGAGACAAGTCAAGCCATCAATCCTTTTCATACTGCGTATATGAAAAAATTAACAACGCCGCCTCTTTGAGTAGACAACAATGAGGCAGTTTGGCGACGCTTGAAGAAAATGCATTTTTTGCGATGTTCGGTGCAAACACTTTAAAACAGAAGCATACTATATGAATTAGAGATATATCTACAGTACCGTAGTTTCCGCACTATAAGGCGCACCGGATTATAAGGCGCACCCTCAATTAATGACATATTTTAAAACATTTTCAATCACAATATAGTAATACTCAAAGTAATAACAATAATAACTCAAATACTGTAATAAAGCATAATAACTGTCAATATGACCAACCTTGTTCAACTGTAAACACAAAAAAGAAACAGGTAACGCTTACTTAATCAGTTCATTCCCCATCTACCAATCCCAATCTCAATATTGATCCATATATAAGGCGCACCTAATTATAAGGCGCACAGCTTTTTAAAAAAAATTGGAAATTATGATAATCATTTTAAGATTTGTAATTGACATATTACTTATTTTGCATTCGGTTTAATATTATTCAAACATATATGTGGAAACAATTCGTCTGCCTTGAATTATGAGGTTTTAAGCCTATTATGGTGGTTGAAAATGAGGAAAAAAAACAATCTAAAATTTTTAGCTCAGTCAAGAATGGGTTTTGGAGCCTTGACTCCCAGAATTGTGATATTTTTGTGAAAAAGTGGAAGGCTGTTTTTGAACGCATATATATCAGGAACTACTGGGTCTCAAATGAGGTATCGTTGGATGAATAATTTGACCTTGAAATGTACCTTGTGGATCACACTTCCTTGACAACATTTTTCATTTCATCTTTCATTTTCTTTAAAACACATGTTTTTTGTTTGGCAGCATTGAGTCAAAGTATCCATACACTCAGACATTTGTGAATAGATGTAGTTTTAGACGCGATCTCATAATACACATAAAATTTACTAGGCCCTATAAGATCATCGGGTTGGGGTGGTTGACAAATAAAAGTCTGGGTGTTGCAACAGATAGAGATCACTTTGACATGTGGACTGCATAGGTGATATAGCGTAATTACATTCTTTGATCAAGCAGTGGCTGTGGACACACTTTTTCTTATTTAAAATCCATACATACTGTAATTGGAGTTCATAATTGGGTACCCTTTATCACACAATTTTGTTCCTCTGCAAATGGAGGTTGGATGAGAAGTTGTGTACATCTCAGATCAAAACCAATGGTAGCAAGAAACAGGTTCGGTGGCTAATGGCCCTGAAGTGTCAAGAGTTGAGATAAATCAAGCCCCTTTGTTTCCATGGAGACTAGTCTTTTACGTAGTGTGCTGATATTGGAGAAATGTACCAGATCGTCCCATATACGGGGTCCAGAGGTTGCTTGATAGGGAGTGCAGATGTACCATTAATATTGTGTTTGTGCAATATGCATTAAGCAGCAAAATCTACTCAATGTTCTCCATCTCGGAGGGAGGCCATCTTGCCACTTGATGTCTACTGAAAATGTCATCAAAGGCCCTTTTCCAGTTCTAGCATGTGCACCCTTGTACCGTGCAAATGCATTGAGATAAAAAAATTATGCCAAACATAATTCATTGTTTCAGTTATAAATGAAGTATTATGTACATCTACTGTATTTTCCTCATCTCAGACACCAAATTAGCTTTTCACAGTTCCTTTTTAATTCATTGAAAAGTATATTGCGGAATTTTGAAAGAGATTTACCTGAGTAGCATCAATTAATCTTTCGATTTTCCCCAATAATTCCCTTCCTCTATGTTTTTAGTGATGAAATGTGCAAGCAAGTTAACACTCTATAAGCTTTTGATTACTCCACGTTCTCAACGGAAGGGTTTGATAAGGATCCCCTCAACGGCCTCACTTGCCTGATGCACCGAATCCTAAAGATAAATTAAATTTATTTTTTCACTCAGGACCCACACTTGATTTGTTTCTGCGCTGGGTTTTCATAGCTGTCTAATCAATTAATCTGTAAGACTCATTATACTTTCAATTTGTACATCAATTATTCTATCCTCCAAGTCGCTTCTTATCGCCTTTTGATTATTAATGCGAGTCATCCAAATCAAATCATCAGAAAAGGTTATTTTCATGGGTCACAAAGACTTTTCACTGAGCTACTCTAAAATATTAAATGTAGCTGAACTAATTAAACTAATTGTGTTCAGGTGCAAATTCAAGCGCTTGTTCCAGTAACGAGTAGTGCAAATAGGCCTTGACATATTGCGGGAGCGGACATTATCAAGAGTACGCTGGTGCAAAGATTGCACTGAGCAATGAACAGAGTCGTGAACTTCAAAGGGCATTAGACATTTCTTTTTTCATTCAGTGATTCAGATACACGTCATGATAGTTTGTGAATCCTGCCTTGCTAGGTATAGTGGCTGGTGGAATTACTTTTTACCCCTAAATTTGTCAGTCCACCTCTACATAACTTAGCAAGAACGCAGTTGGCAATCAATGTTGCACTTGGATCAATCTGACATAGAGGGCTCTGTATTTGTAAACAGAGTAGTTGCGCCCAAGTATAAAATGTGACTTCTGCTGATTTTTGTGCCACTACATGCATGGTTGAGATTTTTGCAGGAGAGTTTAGCTTTATCTTTCTATGCCATGTGTGGCGTGCACCGAGGGCGTTTGACATGCGCCCGCCCACCTGGCAATTTGATGGCTGAAAGTAGACTAGACTTTATGCCTACTGGAACCTTGTCACTTTCCCTCACACACACAAACACAAACATTCAACACTATGTATTGTAAACAAGTCTACCAAGGGGGGCATCGTATGTAAATTAATTCACAACTTAGATTTTAATAAGCTGTGGGTGATAATTGTGGGATGCCAAAGAATACATACACTTATCATGGAATGTTAACATACGTCAAATGTCAAGTTTAGTTGCATTGGCCCTCTTTTTCCCATGCCATTTTATAATTTGGAAAATGTGTTCATAGTTTAAAAATAGTGACAGGCATCCAGGGCAGTCACGGCCCCTCATATTTGTCCATCCCATTGACATTTCTTGTCCATGACAGTCCAGGGACTGCCATGGCTGCTGGAAAAATAAGGTAAATATAACCTTAGGGCCCATTTAAATCACAGCTTACACATTAAAATAATGTGTGTGCATACAAACTCCCTGCCCGAGAGGAAAACAAGTTACACCTTCAGTTGAGTTTATTGCTGATATAATTTTGGGAAAGCAGCTCTTTCATAAAATCCAACTGAACTCATTTGGGGGTGCCTCACAATTTGATGCATTTGCCCATTTTATGTAAAAACAAGGAGATGTTTCAATGTATGTACAGTGTTCCATGTACTGATTTAGTCGTTAGCAGGCTTTCATCAAAGACAATATTAGTATACTGAGCATCACAAAAGAAAGGAAAAATCTTACAAATTCCCAAAAAGCAAGAAGGCTGTATTCCAAAAATATAACCTGTTACTAAGAACAGTCTATCGTGACTTGTCTCCATTTAGAAGGACAATGAAATAATATAGTTCTAGTCACTCATTCTGATGCAGTGGCACAGAGGGGGTGTAATTACTTGGCTATTCAATGGAATAATTGATGGAATAATTGATTTTAAAGTGAGTCCATTATGACAGCCCACATAGTCCATTATGTTGCCTGTATCAATCTTTTGTTTTTGTTCTCTGTTGTTTTTTTGTTCTACAAAGGAACATCTCAACCATCTCAACCAAACTGTTGTTTTTATGCTGTTTGAATAATGCATTTCCTTCGAAGTAAAATTCAAGGTATTCATAGGCTGAAACATTTTCAATCACTTTTTCATTTGGTGTAACAATCTGACAAGCACCATCTTTATTCCTTGATTTTGGACAATACATAATTTTAGTCTTGGTTAGAATGGAGTACAAAGCCCAACTGACGAAGATTTTTCCAGAACAACAATACTGGAAAGGCATACTGCAGATGTTCTACGGCACTTACTCACAATTCAGCCAAACAATATAAATTGGTCTCATCTGCAAAAAGGGGAAATGTGATATCCGTTACATTTTGACAGAAGACATTTCTATCAATCTGAAATATCCAGCGAGGGCCCCTGCGGAAGACAATTTTATGTATACATGGCATTTGAACAAACACCATCAACATGCATGCATCTTTTGCGTTATGCCATTAAATTATTTTGCGGTACCTTCACGCTGCAGGGCATGATTACTGTTTGGGATTTTTGTCCAATCCAATCTTTGCATGTAATCATTTCCAGCACAAAAATAAACGTGACTTCTCACGTGAACAAAACACATCCCTGAAATGACACATATGCACACAAAACATAACACTGAGTGACATGGGCACACAACATGTGGGATACAGTGTGTGAGGAAGTAAATCAACTCAGTCGTGACACATTTGTTGCCACTGCAAGAATTTTGTGCTTGAATTGACCATTTCCACCATCAACCCCTCGGTTATACAGTCTTTGTTCACCATTACATTTTGCGCCTGTGTTTTGTCAAACTCTTGTTATTTTTTGCTGGGATAAGCACGACCAGCATGAGTGGTCAGTTTTGGCAATGTCACTCAGTGTGTTGTGGACTTAAGGTGCATGTGTGATGTTTCAACCACATACTATTGCTACTCAAATGTGTCCCTTCCACAGAGGATGTGCACTACATTCCCAATCCACATAATATAGATAGAACCCAACTCCTATGGAACATTATAGCCATCGTATACCATTTTATATTGCCTTTGTTATTTTCACGTTTTTGCTCTGTTCTCTCTTTTCTCGCTCTGTTCCTTCTCAAACATTGCTCTGTTTCGCTGCGTTTCCAATAAATATCCATCACAATACAAACATAACCACAGAGGGAATATATCAAACTCCCCTGTTGTACAGAAAATTCTTTTGGCATAAAAAGGCACACTGATTCGCCACTGTATTGTGACCAAAAGGACAAGTTAAAGAAAAGAATATAATTACTGCAGACCACTGCTGAAGAATTTACTGTTGATGAAGAATTTATAATACATCTGAGTGACTCACTCGTGTGACCAGCAGCACGACCTTTTGTTGGGGTTGCTAGGATACAGGTTTCTTATTGGTTGAGAAGGAGAGAGAGAGTCACCACTGTCACGACTAACAACCTTGCAATATATTCAAATGTGTAATGTTGTTAGTGCTCCTTGTCACAAGCAATCCTTCACCTGTTATTCTTTCGGCCTAATGAATTTGATATCAGTACGATTTGATTTTGACCGACGCTAGCAAAGAACCGTTTTGTTCAATACCTAGCTTTCAAATAGTTTATTTACTGACATGATTAAATCCTATCCAACCAAATTTAATTTAAAAAAAAGATGCATTTTTGTTCAAACTAATGTGCATAGGTTTGTACTCAGCGGTCGCCAGCAACATTTTTATTTCATCGAAGCAGATAGTATATTACCTAAGGCTGCAACCTGCAGCTCCTGAGCAGCATGTGAATCTTTCATCCTTCTGTTGTGACTTTGGGAAATAATGAGTGATTGAAATTTAAAGTGAAATTAAAAGTGTGAAAGTGTAAATCCAAAGATTGTGATGCTCTTGTGACATCATTTCTACTGTTGCATGTCAGAACCAGTCAGATGTTTAAAAACAAATTCAATATTTCTATTTTTCCCCTACCTTGTAAATTAATATTGAAGCTATTCAGACAGTGAAGCAACACACTGGCAATCATTTTACTGAAATTAAAGATGTTATTCAAACCAAAATACTGCATGTTTTAAAAATTTAAAAGTAGTCAATGTTTCGTTAAGATTGCAGCTTTACAGATTTCAACTTTATGATGTCAATGATCCTTTATGACCGGTAGTGATTGGTCACAGCTGTCCATATTGGAACTAGCATGAATTTGAAGGTGTTTCCAAACTTTTGACTGGGGATAAAAACATTTTGATTGGTTTTAGTGCAAATAAATATTTAAATTTGAGTGAAATAGTACTTTATTGAATTAGACTGACTGCATGACACGCATGATAGATAAATTGGTAAAGATTAATTGGTTTGCATTTAAGAATGACTGCACATCAATCATTTCATTTTGGCTAAGTAAGACGACTGCCAACCTAGAACCTATCAATAAGTGAGGGCAAATGAGGGCAAAGAGTTGCCCTTTCCCACAGATCATTCCAAATTTACCTGATTTCAATTTGGGGGGAAAACAAACAAACAAACAAATACATAAATAAACACACAGCCGATTTTAAGGTTGAGAACAATCGAAGAAACGAACAAACAAACAAATACATAAATAAACATACAGACAATGTTAAGGTTGAGTACAATCGAAGAAATTTAGCTACTGTCAGTGTTGTGCAAGTTACTACAAAACTGCATCATTTTAATGTAATTAGTTACATTACAATATTAGTGTATTTGAAATGTAATGCATTACACTACTATTAGTTTTATATTATTCTCACCAACATACAGTAACTGGAAATATGGATTTGCCAATCTAAATGTAGCTCAATACGCTCATTACACATCCAAGCCTAAAACATTACAAAGCATTTGATCCGTATTGTATTGACAACCATTAAAGACCTGACAAGATACAGAATCTTTTTGGGAGAAAAAAAAACAACACTTTCAGGCCTAAAATGCATTGTAATGCGTTGCCTTACTCTCATTTATAATCAGTAAAACATGACTATTTTTTGTGTGTAAAATATTACACTACTGCGTTACAGCAAAAAACAATCATCACTGGCTACTGTATAATCTTTTTTTCCCCTAGACCTGATCATGCATAATTCAGCAATTTAGATTTTATGGAAAATTCTATTTCCAGTACAATTAGCTGTTCACTCATTGATTGCATTGTATGAGGATCAAACGTCTAAAAATGTATAAACCCAAAGATATGACCGTTCACTCCTCCTTTGTGCAAGAAGGGACAAGAGAAGCACATCAAATTGTCGAATGGCCCGAGTATGTTTCCGGCCAAGTTATGAGAAACATACTCTGTGATGGTGGCATGAGAGCCCAAATCTCCAGAAGTACTGTGGGTCCTGTGTTCACTGCCCGGCACTATGACGCCCCACATTTAGTACCTTACCCCTTTGTGACTTCCTGTGCTGAAGAACAAGCTGTACCCTAATTGCTTCATTGTCTTTTCCCTCTAATGAAAATGAGGATTTCACACAATGAAAGGAAATTACATTTGCGTAATGGATGGCAGGTTCTTCTGCCCAGCTCCTTTCCCCTGACTCCCTCCCACTACCGCTTACCCTTAGAAAACACACACACACTCACACAGCTCGAAACGTCTGTAATGATGGATTTAGCTTCAGTGATAATTTTCTTAATTAAACAACACACTATTTAATTAAAAGCCAGTATAGTTTAATTATAAAGATTTTTCCGCCTTGTTTCTTTTTGTTTGCACTCCCCTCGTTCCTCTTCTCTCGCCTTCGCTGCTGATAAGGAATCAAGCCTGTGGTGTTAGAGCCTGGAAAGACAAATCAGTTGAAACATCTTTGTAATTAATAATGACCTAATGCCTTCACAGCCCAGTCCCTTTTTGCTTCATCGGATTTCTTACTTTAGTGGAATAAAATTGTTGCTTTATTCCTGTCCCCCCTTTCTGATTTCTGTTGACATTGCTGTATAATTTTGATACAATTCATCCACAGTATAGTAAGAAACGGTAGCATGGATTATGGTCTGGACCAGAGGATTTGAGTATTGGATAACTTTAATAAACATGCTGAAGCGTTGCTTATGTTTGGTTTCATTTTGTGCTGAGAATCAAGCCTTAAGGAACACACTGCACTAACACTAACAAGTAAAAATGTTCTGGATGATGATTGTTTAAAAAAAATAAAAAAAATGCAAGTATATGGCCATCTGCAGTCAAGCCGTGCTTTTTTAAAATTTATTTTATTTTATTGTTTTACAATGTGAGGGAACAGTCAGTCAAAAGATTATTTGATTTTTGAAGATTAATATTATAAAGACTAACTGAATAACACAAAATACATTATTTGGTAATGTCATGAGATAATTTACATACATTATGATTTTTTTTTTTTTTTGCTTTATCTCTCTAAATTATTCATGTTCACTTTCTTCCAGCCACTGATGTGCACATTACATGGACTTTTTTTTTTTAAATGCGACAAATTAATTGGTCTGCCAAGATACCAAAAAAAATCCTTTTGATAAACAATTCGCTAGTTCAGTGAGAGCATATTAAAAAATGACTGCCTTAACCGTCCACAATGTTGCAATTTACAAGTTTGCAATTAATCCAAACCAGATAGAATTTATGGAATCTCAACAGCATATTGAAGATCAGAAACTAATGTTGTAGATCTTCTCTTCATCTTGTTTTGCATGCGCACTTTTGATGATACAGTCACTTCATTAATCTCAAATCAAATGTGCCAACATGCTCGGATGACCTTTGAATGTCAGTCTTTGATATTTACAGGTCAAACAGCTAGACAGGTCTGAGAGACTCTGCACTATTTCTATCACCTTTTATTAATTGGCTGACAGCACCATAAAATAAAAATGAAAACCAGATTTATATAATGGCCTTTAACTGTTGAGCCACATTACCATGGTGTAACGATACATACTCGTAGTTTCATATTTTTGTGCTTCTTTTCAGATGGTTTAACAATTGATTAAGTGAAGTTACCACTAAAATGTAGAACATTCGCTAGATGGGAGTCAATTATGGTGAAGTGGTACACTCGCCTGATTTGTATGCAGGCGGCGTGGGTTTAGTTCCTGCTCACTTATGATGTAGATGTGAGGATGAATGGTTGTTTGTCCCTATAAATTGTGCCCTTTTCCACTGACTGCATAGTTTAGGGCATAGTCTTCCTTTTGCTGAAACTCAGCTGGAATAGGCTCCAGTACCCTGTCACACTGAGAAGAATATATTGCTGTAATGAAGACTAACTACTGTACATCCAAACAAGAAGAACAGTTAATACTGTCCAATACAAATATCAATCTAAAATGATACCAGCAGGAATTATACATGCTTTTATTTATTTTTTTGTTTGGACATATTTCAATAGTGTACTCATCTTGAATATAATATACACAAAGGATATTAAAGGACTCTGAGAAATAATCCTAATACACGGGGAGCAGCTAATATCGCCCCAATACCTGGTATCCGTATCAGATGAGTACATCTCTACTGTTTGCCATTTGAGAGAGCTGTGAACAACCTCCCTTGTACGTAATGTTCTTTTGAGTCTGCTTTCAGGTCCAAGATTCAGCGATTATGACCCCTAGAAAAATAGGTGCCTTTTTCTGCCTTCTACTGAGACTTGGTTTTAATTACATTACTCATTTCATTATAGTCACCGTAGATTATATAAATAAGGTGTAATGATGCCTTTTGTCTTTTGAAATACTGTATTAGAGAACGTTACTGTTTTTCTTCTAAAGAAAACTAATGTGACTACATAAAATGCCAGGTGATGTGTTGCTTTTTTATGCTATATAAAAGGCTGACTGCAATCTCAGAAATCAGAATGTTTTATTCATGCCTGAGGAAAATTAGTACAATTAATTGTAAATGGGAACTTATTATCTTTCTTGTTGCTTTGATGACATCACTGGTTTTGAAAAGGTTTAGCCTTTTTTTTTAACTCCACCAAAATTGTAGAGTGGTACAATTACTTTTTCCCTGCCATCAGGCTGATTTACATAAAATGCTCTAGGGATGTCAGGCTCATGTGAATGCAAAGTAGCAATAGGCCAAAAGAAGTTGTTGTCCTCGGAATTACATGTTGCTTTTTTATTATTTTGTGTGAAAAAACAGTCTTACAATTGTGCGTACATACAGCATTTGCATTTGTGTAAATGCAGAAATCCTAGTAATTAAGATTATATCCTGATGAAAGAAGCTCTTGTTTGCAATGACCTCTGACCCTGTACAGGCCAAAGCTTCAGTAGGAGGGGGATTTTAATATGACTTTCTTAGAGGCTTTGCCTAGTTGCCTTTGTTATGTATCGGTAATGTCTCCCAGTGAAACAGCCACACTTGAAGTCATTGGGCGTTATTGATGTTTTAACTGGTGACTGGTAATTTCTTATCAATAAACCCAGCTAGAGCTGAAATGATAGTCATTGGCTCCCAGTACTTTGGGGATTAAGTCTCAAATGATAGATGCTACCTGCTGGAGATGACTTTGCAATAACCTCCAGCACTGCAAGAAGCAATCATCCACAAATCTTTGCAAAGCAAATATTGAATTAATATTCTTGGTGTCTTGTTTTTCTTTTAGTCCATCCCTCCTTTTTAATTGAATGTATTCATCGATTTGCAGTGTTTGGGAAAGCAAGTTGGTTAGTCACAAAGCACACAGAATCATGAGTGTGTTGAATATTGCTTGGAAATCAGTGGCTGCTTAAAAGGCTGTTACAGTAAATATGAATGATAATGTGCACATTGGAACATGACAATTTTCATGCAATTGTCTTGTGTTGAAGAGAAAAAAAATATATATTTTTTTTAAAACTCATTCTCAGATTTGTAATTGAGAATTTGCATTAGAAGTCAGCTGGTGTTCCCCAAACCAACCCTACAATCATACATACCATAAAGAGCTTGGAGTGTTGTAGTGTTCAGCCACATGGAACACTACTGTACATACATTCCCATTGCTTACATTTGGTATGATTCAGAGTCTTTTTTGTCAAAGTAGAAATTGGAAGTAGAGGCACTCACAGACACACTCTCACCATTCAAGAGTCAACTTGAAATCATTAAATTCTTCTGCATTTGTGTCATTCTGGAAGGATGTCTCTTTGAAAGATGATGCACACAAAAATAAAACTTTGCAAAAAACACTTTGCTAATGACAATTACAATAAGGACATGGATTACTTGAACCATGTGTGACCTGACAAGACCAAGAAATTCTCAGAAGTTTAGAATGGTGCCAAGCATCTGTTAGCACCCATGTACAAAGAAAATTGTGTTGTGCATAATGTAAAAGTATGGAGGTGAGAGTGTCATGCTATGTATGTTATGTGCTATGCACTGGGAAGCTAAAGTTTATTTAGGGAACCATGAATAAAAAATAATGAAGCAAAGGACACCCCCCCCCCCCCCCCCCCAAAAGAAAAAAAGAAAAACTCAGAAGTAAGACAATATTGTTGATGAATGAATGATGAATTCTAAGCAAACCTCCAAAATGACTACTGCATTGCTACAGAAGCTGAGCGTAAACATGATACCAGATCGTTTACACCCATGAGTTTTGTGACATCATCATATAGGAGTGGAAGAGGATTCGAGTAGCGTTCCCTGCGTAACTTATGAAGCACTGGTGAACTACTGTATGTGTCCAAAGGTATTGCTTTGGGCCATTCACCAGTGCTTCAGTGCTGGAAAATAATGATGGCTACACAAAATATTGCCACTTTGGGTATAATTTAGTTCTTTAATTTATTTTCCCTTCTGTTGCCACCTGTTTTGACATTAATGGCTGTGGTTTGAGTTATTTTGAGGGTGCAGCTATTTACATGCAACATGCTGAGTACTTCACTTCGTGGCAAAGTCTCATTGTTGTCTGTGTTGCCACATGAACAGATATTAGATAGATTTTCCTTTTCTTTTTTCCCTTTTTCTTTTCCTTTTTTTTGTCTTTTTTGTCTTGTTTTATTTGTAGCCTGCGACACTGAAATCAGTGGACAAACATATCCAACAACTAAAATCTTTTATTTATTTATTATTTAACACACTCAATAATATTCCAGGCATGATAGATAGATAGATAGATAGATAGATAGATAGATAGATAGATAGATAGATAGATAGCTAGATAGATAGATAGATAGATAGATAGATAGATAGATAGATAGATAGATAGATAGATAGATAGATAGATAGATAGATAGATAGATAGATAGATAGATAGATAGATAGATAGATAGATAGATAGATAGATAGATAATGGACCTAAATAGCTTATAGTAGGTTATATGTCATTAGAGGTTTGATTTCACTGATATAAAATGATCTTTTTACCGATCAAATGCAATGCCCTTCTTGTCAGATTTGAGTGTTAGTGCAACATGCGAGAATCTTTCACCTTCCTTGGATACAACCAATCCACTGAAATGAGAAAACATGACATGTTATTAATCAGACAAATAAAATCGCACTATTGAGCTTAACGAGCCGGATGCAATGGATTGAATTGGAAAATGCACCCTAGGCTAGTAACCGTAGTTCTTTGTGAAAATTAGTGCGTGCGATGAAACCACTTAGAAGTGGCTCAAGTACTACTCATCCTCATGTTTGCATTTCTTCAGCTTCATGTCAGCCTCCAATGAGCAGCAGCTTGACCTATTTCGGTAAACCCAAGTTTCTACTCAGCAGAGAGCCTAGCCAGAGCCAGAGAGGTTAATAATGTTGTGTTTGAGTCAAACTAGGCCAATTTGATGAGGGTGAGGAAGATGAAGGAAACTATGTTGCATATTAAGTGAATCATCTCAAGGTGATCCTCGACCCTTCATTGACCTCCACACCACAATATGTTTTGATACCTAAACTCCAACTCCTGTCTTTGATGTGGACGGATAATAAGGCTTTGCAAAGCTGACTTATGCCTGTTCCAGACCGCTTCAACGTTATGCCAGAGGTTGTTCAGTAGGTTTATTTTATAGGGCTTTAATGAGTGGACTGTTTTCACCGCGTTAGGGGCTCAACCCTTATCGTGGCTCACATGACTGAAATGATATACAAAATGGGCACTCTCTCTGCCTCAGGCACTAAGGCAGAAAGTGTGGTCAGACGAGAAAGAATTTAGCATAATGTAATGCGACTTGGACCCATGCCTTGGACCACTGTGTCATGCTTGTGTCTCAGTCTGAGTCTTTCTTTCTTTCTTTCTTTCTTTCTTTCTTTCTTTCTTTCTTTCTTTCTTTCTTTCTTTCTTTCTTTCTTTCTTTCTTTCCTGTAATTTCTGAGTACCGGTAATTTTTTTTCTCCTGAAACCAAAACTAAAAAGGAAATACAAACAGAAAAGAATGCTTTAATATAGTTTTAAAATACTCAATAAATCCGGCGTGCTCCCTAAAATCATATTTTTCTCTTGTCCCACACCCTGTAATGACCACATTGAATCTCAAATGAAACAAATTCAAATTTTTTTGTTTGTTTTTGGTATGTTTGGTTTGTTTCATTGCTGTCTTTTGCATACGTGCGAACCTTTCATTCAATAAACATACCATTTAAAATAATAATCATTTATACACTCCAAGTTTCAGCAATAAGTAGAATCACTTCCCACAGGTCACTTAAAGTCTGATTATGTGGAGCCTCATCAATGTTATGGAAAATCAACATTTGCCATTGTAATTAATGAATGCTATTCATTTTGTAATAGATAAGGAAACATAGTATACAACCCTTAGACATTCAGGGAAAGCATATGGGATAAGTTAGATGGAGACATAGTCTCAAGTTTCACTCAATTCCACACGCTGGTTAATTTTCTTGTGTTTGATTCACAGTTTGACACTTTTTAGGGTGGGTAACTTTCAAGTAACTTTCAAGTAATGGGCAGTTTTTACTCCACATTGGCAGCATCAAAATACCGCATATTCTTTTGGGATGAAAAATACATCATATAAATATTTTAAACCTCACCATTTGAATGATTTTCATGCTTCTGATGACATCAATAAAGTCGGACAGCAGAAATGGTAAACAATGGCTATTAGTGAAGAGATTTGTGTCATGTGGATGCATTACTTTCTGATTGCTAATTGAGTGGAGTCCTTCACCACATTGCTTGACTGCGGTAAGAATTTTCCACTGATAGTGTGTATTTATACGCTATAAGAGTCAGAAGGATCAGGACTTCCATTGACCTACATGTGGACATTACACATCCTAAAATGCAAATCTAATACAAAACAATCTTCCGAGTCAGTGATTCTCCCTCTGGCTGGAATTTTTTGGTCTCACTATTTAGGACTTTTGCAAGTGGATGTACCCCTTGCTAACTAAAAATTTTAAATTACAAACCTCATACAGAATTACGATCATTTGTTTTGTAACATATTGTTAGATCAGTATCTGTCTATGCTATCTTTTTTTTTTTTAATGGACGAAACACACAGTGCAGACGATTCAGAGTATGCCATCTGGTTCAGTCTTGCTTGAATTCACTTTCTGCTGCTTCATGTGAGACAGCACAGCTGTCCCATGGCCTGAACGAAATAACTGATGGTGTGAAAAGTCCTTGGTGTAGGGATAGGCGTTACCAGACAATTTTGATTGATTGGCACAATCACAATGACTTTCTTGGCATTTTTTGATAACTTATACCGATACTTTGGGTTGAAACTTTTTTTTTTAACCCCCAATATTAAAACTCATGACAGTAACTGACCATATAACATTTTTTGTATTTTGTGCATGACAGCGTTGTATATAACTTCTTTTCTGAGGGTTGTATAAAACATAAAATCCCCTATTCGGGGGAACAGTGAAGTTTTCCCTCCGGCCATTGAATAGTTGACCAGCTCTTCATGTTTGACAAGATCCTCGAGGGTACTTGGGAGTTCGTCCAACCAGTCTATGTGAATCTTTGTGAATTTAGTTAAGGCATTTGTTTGCCCTCTTCAGAGAGTTCTGTTGTAGGTGTTTTGGGAGTATGAAGTACTGAATCCCCTGACACACGGGCTATATCGGTCCATCTGCCGCCGAAGTGACAGTTTGGTTCGCAATGCTGGCAATGCTCCACTAAATCTACCTTTCTATCACCGATTCTGTTCCTAACCTTTATGGACAGAATTTTTAAGCATAGCCAAGTCATTGAGTGGCTCCAAATTGATGGAATCAGTATCGTATCACTGCGGTTTGATGTGGTACTGTTCGTTGGACTCTGTGTTGGTATTCGTGATGAACCTCTCAATTTACTCTTTGTTCTCTGTTACTACCCTCACCTACGGTCAAGAACTGTAGGAACCTGCAGAAACTAGTTTCCTCTGCACTTCGTTCGCGATAAAGCGAGAAGCTTGGTCATCTGGAAGGGGCTCTGCACTCAGTCAAGTCCCTGATCCTCCATGTGGAGAGCCAGCTGAGGTGGCTAGGGCGTCAGGTTTGATGTCTTCTGGACACCTTCCTTGTAAAGTGTACTCTGCATGTTTCACCAGGAAAAGGCACAACCTTAGGTACAACCTAAGACACTCTGGAGAGACTATGTATCCCAGCTGGCATGGAACACCTTGGGGTACCATTGGAAGAAATGGCTAGGTAGAAGAAAGTCTGGGTTTCCCTTCTGAAACAAAGGATGGATGGATATCCTTCCATCCACCCTTTAAAGAAGTAAAACTCTGAAGGAAAATGAATTTTATGTGAACTTCTGGCTCGCCACCATTATATTCAAAACAACTGAATGAGACGTGCCAATAATGCACAACCAGACTAAGGCCTTGTCTTCATGTAGCCGATGTTCTTGTAAACCAGCAGTAAATCTCTCTGTTTTGCCCTATTTGCCAGATGTGGCCGGGCTTTTTTTTTTTTCATCAAAATCGAGTGTTTCAAAATCTCCATCCATAGTGGAGCTTTGCCGAAGCTTCTGGTTTCGCGGTTGCATGTAACCAGCTTCGGCTCAACGGAGCTTCGCGTCATTGCGCTACTCTTTTTCCCACCAAAGACGCGTATAACATCAGAGGCAGACATTCTTTTTGATTGGACACGTCATAGGAGGAAGTTCTTTCTGATTGGACAGAATTTGAGAAATTACCGCCGTCTAGCGGCTTGGCATGTTTGTACACGAACATGTAGATGCTACTTTTTTGAATAAACAAACAACAACAACGGGGGGGGGGGGGGGATCCACTTACATGTAGACAAGACCCAAGCGCAGCTCACAGACCCTTTATGACAAGTAAAATAATTTTCCCTTGCTCAGACACGAGTGAGTGGGGCACCCCTCTTGGGCTAGGCCTCCAGGTGGGGCTCACTGGTGCCTGGAGGCCAGGCGTGCATCCATAAGGGTTTCCATGAGAAATGAGAAAGGTGGCGAATGGCTAATATAAAGTGCATATAAAACATCAACTCGTCATTAACGCTAAACTAATGGAAGAACTCAGCCTGTTTCTGTCTTATCACAGATGCGATGTCGGGAGTCCCAAATATATTGCTGCCATTTGCGAGGTCATCTGGATTGGTACCAAATAGGTCAGGAATCTATTTTTTGTCAGTTTGTGGATTATTTTTGGCTGGCAAGTAATGCTCAAATTGCTTACTGCTTATTGCTTGTTAAAAGCTTTCTTTTTCTTTAAGGTTGTAGTATCATCACCTGTCTCTTGACTGGGACTTTTCCATTTCCCAAAGACGTCTTACTCATTTTACTTTGAAATTTTGGTGCTCGAGTGACCAAAACAAACCAATTGAGGCCACTTTTCAAGATAAATGATTTTTCAAAATAAAATATCTTCAGATGGTACACTACATTAAACAGAGTTAGTATTTTGGGCCCGGTATCAATTGTTCCATGGACCTGTACCGGGCTGCAAACCGGTGGTTGGGGATCTCTGCCTTAGCACATTGATAATGGTGTGTGGTGATGACGAGTGCTCTGTGGGTTTAAGTACTGTTGCATTTGCATTGTATTAATTTTATTATATATTTAGTACAACTTGCACATTGTCAGTCAGTTTATTTGTGTCACTGTTAAGTGTGTTGATAAACATGTGTGGAACAGTGTATCTGGTGTATCTGGTGTTTGTGTACAGTAAACAAGTTCAACAACACTCACGTCTCCAGGTCATGAGATTTTTCTTCCCTCAAGTAAAAAGGGTTGCATACGCAGCGCAATGGCAACAGCAAGCATCCGTAATACATTAAAATGGTGTCTTGTTGATCATTTTTGTCACGGTTTAACCTTTGTTAACTTTGTGTTTGTTTCTCATGTTGGTACACTCCCTTGGTTAATAATTTATTTTTCTCAATGTGTTTAGTAAGAATTGTGATCCAAGATTTGGAATTTAGACCTCATTAATAGTCTGGCCAAAATGGACCCTGCAGACTTTTAGCATTTGCATATGGCTTTATCAAGGAATGGTAAATCTCTTTAGCCACTTTAAGCATTGATTGTTTGATATTATGGTAATTCCTGAATGTTTGATTTCGACTGTAGATGCTAACTTTCCATACAATCAGACATCCACACAATTGTGTGCTTTGGGTAAGTCATCTGTCGCAGAATCTGTTTCTCCTAGCACACTGGATACCTGGGTTGCTTTTGCATTATATTGTCATGTACCAAATATTCGCGATTTTATTCATCAACACTGCTCATTGGTATTCAACCTGCCGCTTACTTATTCACAGAGTTCTTCTAAAGTGGCATTTATCATTTGCTCACAGATAAGGCTGCTGCCTCAGCCATGGCGATGAGTAATCATTGTCCATCTGTGTGTCCGTCACCACCTACCTTTCTCACTGAAATCACTCCACTCCACTCATGGGCAAAAAGGTTGGTTGTTCAATGGTGTATTTGTAACAAAAAGGATTTATTAGTTGCTGAGTACAGTGGTGCCTTGAGATAACAAGTGCCTTGTCTTAAGAGTTTTTGGCGAAACATGCTGTTTTTGGAGAAACATGCTGTGCCAATTTTCTGTCTTGAAATGCATGCAAAAAATTGAGATACAAATGTGCTTTCAGACTTCTGCTGCTCAAAGGTGGCAGCAAACGTCACAGCATGCCCACAATCTTCTTATCAGTTTGCTTGTAGTGAAAGGACACTATCAGTCAGTGATGGTAAGAGCGCCTATAAGCTGGTTTGCCAACTGCCAAAATACTCCAATGTATTAGAAGTACAAAGAAGGACAAGACAAAAAGAGCAGTGCTGTTTTTAGCTACCATTTGCTTTCACCTAAAATGCAAAGACAGGTGAGCCGTGGTACAGTGGTTGAGTCGGAGAATGAGGTTGCTGGACTGGCAGGCGGTGATACTATAATGAATATTGTTTTGTTGTGGATTCAAGGACCGCATTCAGTTTGTGGTTCAGATTGCTCGCAGTATGAGTCTGAGCATTGATCGCTCATCCATCCGGTAGCCTCCTCTACAATCCGGCAGCGCATGTCTGGCAAACTTCACATCAGAAATCGGCCAACCCCATCATAAATTCCAATATTGTAGGTGTTCTCCACATCCTTTATGGAAAAGATCGTCAAACACACTATTCCCCACTTGTTCCCGGATGCGGAGGGACAGGCAAGATTGAGGCATAGGCAGGCAAGAATGGTTGGCAAGCAGGCGAGTGGTCAGGGATAGGCAGGGTTTTATGCCGAACAGGAAATTAGTTGCACCTGGTTGGTAGTTTGCACTGAATGATTGGAAAGTCGTCAAGCTGGTTTATCAGAGAGAATGAGGTGGCTGAACTGGCAGGCTGTAACATAACATGCATTTGTGACATGTCAATGATGTGACATCATCTTTAACAGACATCCCCATCAAATGACAACATTGAGTAGTGTTCATGTTATTACCCCTAAACAATTTCACCCCCTTGTTTTTTCCTCCATCTCAGCCCTCCTCCATAGAATTTATGTTGGGAGGCTCTTGTGAGAAAACTGAGGCGCGAGGACTGAGTAACGTGCAATTAGAGCTATGAGATTAGCCCAATGTTTGCCCAAGGGTACTTAGACATCAATTTTGCTTGACAACAGGGAGCAGTGAAGGATAGAAAGTCAACCCCTTATTCATTTCTTATTCCACAAATATAAAAGTAACAATATTGTTTATAGACGAGTTGGAGACAGAACACATTATTCCAAATGCCCTTTTGACTTAAAATCCCCTTTAAGTCAAGTTTATTTGTATGGTCTCTCATCGTGACAAAAAAGGGCTTTTGAAGGCGGAAGTTCACAAAAAAAAAAAAAACAACACCTAAAAAAAGATATAAGAAATTAGAGAAGATCAGTTTGTAGCAAGACAAAAAAAATATTATCGACCTGCCAGACTGATAGATAACAAGTTGGAAAATACTAAAATATTTTATTAATCCTGTTCAGGCATCTTGCAAGACAGTCAATCGGCCAAAGTAGATAGACATACAATACATGCGCCTACACATAAAAAATAAACATCTATAAGCCACATAATCCAGGTCGCCAGCAATCAATCATGAGTTCAAATGATAGAAGTCAATCCATTGCCCACAGTAGTGAGTGAACCACTGCCCTCAACTGAGGCATTGAACAGTGCCCCCAAGTGCTGATGGGACACAGGAACACCTGAGGCACCGAGTTCATGATCCTATCAAGATGATCTACAACTGGTCAGGTGAAGAGGTTTTCCGTTACTCCACCACCGTCACAAGGGGCTCAATGTTCCTCCCCATCACTGAGCCAGGCTTCTCAACCCGCTTGTCTAACATTCTGTTGTCCATCTTTGCAATGTCGATCACATGATATAAAGAAATACAATGTGAAATGCAGCACCACCTCTGGGAAAATGATTCACTTCAGGACTTCTTTGATTGAGCCAGTCAAGAATACGCCACAGAATCAGCCACACTTTGCTCATTGCAACCTAGCCCAGTCTCCGAGCAGGAGAGAAGGGGAGGTGGAGACAGGAGAAGTGCCTGTAAAACAGACACAAATCTAAATACTGTATTTTAAGTAGGGCCAAAATCCAAATATCTTAGCCTAGCTGATAAATTGATTACACACTAACAAAGGCAGGAGAGTCAAAATATGCATAATGAATATGACTCAAGTGTAGACAAATATACAGAGATAGCCACTCTAATTTCTGCTTGTACGAGGCATTTATGTCTGTAGCCACTCTAATTTTTGCAGGTAAGACAGTCCTACCTGTCTGTTAGCTTACAATTTTTAAATCCTGCCTATAAGGTGAATATGCAGTAGCTACCACTTAAATGTATTTTTTACCAAGCCGTTGCTTATATTTGGACAATTGAGAAAAAATACAAAACAACAACAACAACAAAAAAACAGATGACTTATTTCTTAACATGTTTCATTTTCAATTCTCACCTCAGGCATTAGAACCCCTCTATTGAAAACTCAACAGTTGGTGAAAATGTGTTTAATCAATATTGATGAATCCTTAAAGACACATAGGGCTTTGAAACTTGTGCGGCAGCGAAAAAAGCTGTTCCGGAACCCTCTCTCCATTTTCAGAGCTTTGTTTCCAAAAATGTTATTATAATGATGAAACAACAGTATGCTCTTAATGTTCTTATCATATTTGAACACTCCCATTTTTGTTGTTGAATGCAAGCACAATGGTGATTACAAACACAACCTTTGGGGAACTTTAAAAACGATAGCACCCAACTCCTTGTAAGAGGGCAGTGGAATGGAAGTACATGGCAAACAGTCATGCACTGCTGTGTAACTTTAGGTGTTAATGGACTGGGGGTGCAGTCAGATAATTCTATATTGACCTTAGAAAATGCATGCACTCAGACACAGGCAGTCTATCAATTCATGCAAACATTTTTATTTTTCTAATATGCGCAAATGTTCATGGTTGGGCTGGTGACTAATGGCTGTTCTCCACAATCATCGGGCTTTTTAAATTGTGTATTGATTAGCCAAATAATTCATAGGATATCAATGTGGTCACAACACAAATACCAGAAACAAACGCAAGCTCAATATGCAAAGTCATGCACCTTTAAAGTTCCGGTCCGATTTTATTAGCACAAAAGTCATTAGAGAAGCTGTATGTGTAACATAAAAGTGTGACTGTGATAACTGCATGGAGAGAGAATGAAAGAGGAGGCCAAGGATATTGTAATCGCTGCATCTGTTGTTGCTCACCAAGCATGTTTTACAACCACTGCCTTAATTATATTTTATTGGGCCAGATCTTCCATAGTACATGCAATGTAGCTCCTTTAACACCACGTCGTACTTGCAAACTTTGCTACAGTCAGAGGCTAGGTTCACACTGCACGGCTTAATGCTCAATAACGATTTTATTGTGAAATACGATTTTTTTTGTGAGGTTGTTTACATTTCCAAATGTATGCGAAATGAGTGAGATGACGCATCTTTTTGCGGGTCGCGTCGCTCCATACACATCCTCTGCAACCTCCAAAACGAACTACGTTGACTTCAATTCC
Organism: Hippichthys cyanospilos; assembly: GCF_059441005.1. Lineage (NCBI taxonomy): Eukaryota > Metazoa > Chordata > Actinopteri > Syngnathiformes > Syngnathidae > Hippichthys > Hippichthys cyanospilos. Next base: position 7,399,075 of record NC_142371.1, read on the forward strand.
ACATCGTCCATGCAGTTCGTCTCAATACAGCATAAGTAATGGTTTATCAACACCCAGTTACATCTTGCAATTTTTCAATCACCCAGGTTATATCTTCCAATATTTCAAAGAATGTTTAAACTGCCATATACTTGCGAGTTTGCATGTGTAAACACAGCCTAATTAGGCAGCTAGTTTACTCACATGCAAAACATTGTATGCAGCAGTATCTCTCGTGAGAGTGATATTTCCTTTTCATTGAGAGTGGCCTGCATGACTGGGGAGGTCAATGATTGTGATGCGTTTGAAGTGGTCAAATGTCCATCTATCAATCACCAGGGTCGCTGGCTTGCCGATGCCTATCCCAGCCGTCTTTGGGCAATAGGAAGGGGACACTCTGGACTAGTTCCCAGCCAACCGTGGGCACAAAAACAACCACAATCACACTTAAGGGCAATTTGGAATGTCCAATACACCGACAATGCATGTTTTTGGAACGTGGAATAATATTGGAATGCCTGGAGAAGATCCATGCGAGCACAGGGTGAATATGGAAACTCCGCAAGGAAGGCCAGGGCGAGTTGCAATGGAACCCAGAACCTCTGAACTGTGAGACAGCCGTACAGTCTGCCATCATGCCGCCTGTGGTCTTATTGTTTTTTTTTTTTTTTTTTTTTTTTAAATGTAACCATCACTTAAAATCCTTTTTCAAATGGCAAAAATGGATGGCTGGATTCCAGATGTTAACTATTTAAAGCGTGAATTTTAAATGCGGTATTGTCCTGACGACACATATTGAACGTTCACACGTCTATACTCCCTACTGGACAAGATTTCAAGAGAGAGGGTATTTGTTTATTTCCTCTTTTGAGCTCTTTTGAATGATCCACCTCAAAATCATCATCATCATATCAAGTTGTATCATTCATGAATATAATGAATATGAATATACGTATACTGTTTCCTTGTCTTTCTGGATTAATGGCCTCATTGGTCGATGGCAGGAGGACAGGGCACAGATTGTCATCTACCGCTGCCCCAACCGCCATGGTCGCGCCAGTAGCCAATCACGTGTCTCGTAGGCGTGCCCGAGAGCAGTGCTTACTCAGAGTCACACGCACGTTAGAGCCAAACGGAATGGAGCAACGCCCAGTGTTGGATAGCTCTGACCTAGATTTCTTTTGGAATAAATTGGAATTTCATATGTAAACTATAATTGTTATATATATATATATATATATATATATATATATATATATATATATATATATATATACAGTATATATATATATATATATATATATATATATATATATATATATATATATATATATATATATATATATATATATATACACACACACACACACACACACACACACACACACAGTATGTGTGTGTGTGAGTGGCTGGACAAGCCATAAGTGGAAAGAGAGGGAGAAGAACTGACAAGACCAGTTGGAGATAATAACCTGTCAGATAAGAAAGGAAACCTAAAACAAAGACTGAAATCCAATAACAAAACAGAAATAAGAAATATGTAATATCAACCAAAAAATTCAGGCCATGACCCAGTTCTATTACCTTTCTTCAAAAAGATTTAAAATATCTGACTTCAATGGGTGCAAAATCTGTTGTGTCAAACAAAAGTGTAAATCCTGAATGATGTTGCCAGGTACTGAGAAAACCCAGACAACATCTTTTGCTTTTGGACTGGAAATACTATCTTGAATGATCTGATAAGGGATGTGGCCGCTATGGAGGAGGTAATTGAGAAGGGATGGGGAGTATCATGTGGGGAGGGTGCAAAGATGAAGGTTTGAGGAAAGAAGGGATGAGGTGACACCATTTATGTCTTGCACCATTAAGCTGCCAATGAAGCAGAATAGACACTCTTTTGAGATTTTTTCCCCAAGACTCTTCTTGCGCCCAAGTTTTCTTTGTTTTCTTAATGCAGCCTTTTCCTTTACTTTCAATTGCAATCTTCTAGGTCACGCATTAACACGTTTTTCTCCAACATGGGCAATGTTTTGCAAATAGATACATACATCAAGTATTACAGCTTTGGATTCAATTAAACAGAATTGCAGTTTGAATGGCGTAAATACAACTATTCACACTCACAAATACACCCAAGGGCAATTTGGATTATCCAATAAACCTATGATGAGAATTTGGGAGGACTAGGGAGAACTCAGATGAAACCCACACGGGAATGGGGAGAACATGAAAACCCCAACGGGAAGGCTGGAACTGGAAGCAAACCCGTGAACCATGAGACAAACGCACCAACCAGCCTGCCACCGTGCTGCTGTTCAATTCATGACTTCTTAAAAGAATAAGCAATAAACAAAAGTCCAAAATAACTTAAATCATGCACATTAATAAAATGGCTTCACAAGAGTTTAGGTAGCCAGTACCAGATTTGTAGCCTTACTGAGATTTTTACATTGTTACATTCCTGTGTGCTATCAAACGGTGACAAATCATATTAATTCAAAAAAATTTAACACAGATGGATTTAGTTTTTATCATTTTTGTAAAACATTTTAAATGCACTTTTACTGTAGCAGTTTGTAGTTTTTTTTCACATTGTACACGTGCAACGTGCACACATACACACATACATGCACAATAAGTACAGTATATATAATTTACATCATACAAACGCAAGCACATGCATTCATTCATGTATGTACATCATAGGTGTGGATCTCTAGTCCAAGAAGGCTGGTATTCTGCATGGTTTTTGGTTTCCTTTCTCCAACACACCTGATTCAAATGATTAATTTATGAGCAAGCTCTGCAGAAGCTTCAAATGGATCCTAATCATTTGAAACGTCTGAGAGAGAACATTCGAAAACATGCAGAATACCGACCCTGGAGGACCAGAGTTTGACACCTTTGATTTGACATGAATACGTATTTTAAAATGAGCTTTGATATACATGCATGTACCCACCTATACGCACGCAAACAATATATGTACAGTGCACCGACATGCAATTGACCTATTATTCAGATAATTATATCGCTTTAGTGGTCAGTATGCATATAAATGTAGTCGAGTAGTATGTTTGCAATATCACATGAAACAAAGTTTTTGTTTTCAGCAAAGTAAAACTGCATACATACTGATAATTAATCTGACCACATTTGAGCAAATTATTCTGTGGCATGAGCTGTTATGTATGTCCAGGAATTTTTCTTTTTTGACCTGCTGGGAAAATGGCCTAGGCCTGTTCGATATTTAAGCAAGCAAATCCTAATGCCTTTTTGGACAAAATTTCTAAGCTCATCCGAGACGTTGAGGTGATCTTTGTTCCTCTGTAGCATTGTGACCTGAGTACTACGTCTCTGCTTTATACAGAGGATGTGGTTCTGATGGTTTCATCAAACTGCAGCTGTTTGCAGCCCAGTTAGAAGTGGCTTGGATGAGAATCAGCACCTGTAATTGTGAGCCTACGGTACTCAGAAAAGGGTGAAGTAGCCACTCCTATTTGAGGAGGAGATGCTACCCAAGTGGAGGAGCTCAAGTACCTCGGGGTGTGCAGGGATGCGAATGCCGCATCAGTATGTTGCGGTAAAGAAGGAGCTGAGCCAAAAGGCAAAGCTCTCAATTTACCAGTCAATCCACCGACCTCGGATGAGCAGAAGAAAATGGATGGGTTTTTTATTCGCTGTTGTGTTTCATTCTTTGTTTTTGTGTCATTTGTTGTTGTGTTTTGCACTTCAGGGACACTATATTTTTGTCTGTCAAAGTGTGTTTACAAATGCATTGGTGTCTGCAGTGGAATTTGTGAACTGGCATTTGTAACATTTTTCTTTTCAGACGAGAACACTGTCTTTTCAGACAAAAACACTGCCTCTTCGCCTTAGGTGACAATGAGAGACTGAGGAGGTTCTCTTCCGATATCGGAGGGTTTAGAGTGCATGAAGGAGATGAAGATAGAAATCAGTAACTTTTCTGGGAGGCTTCTGTTTGACTAGCCACATTTGGCATTGTTGGGGAAGAAGAATTGTTTAAGTGTTTAAGATAATTAGGAGTTTGCTTTTTTTTTTATCTGTCTATATGACCTAAAGTATGTTATCACAAGAAAATCTACAGTTTGGAAACCACGTATTTGTTTTCACGGCTAAATTTGCCAGTTGTGGCTTTCATCGGGGGCACTTTGTTGTGCAGAAATAACAGTATGTACTAAGAGCTTATTTTGGCAAATATAGAGGCAAACCCCTGCGGGAAAAAAAAACAAAACCAAACATTATATTTGCTCTCCTTTCTTCTATTGTTTTGGTGACAAAAATGGAGGTCTGCAACTGCAGGGAATAATGCATATTGTTGCATTTATCGAGCTGCTTGATTTTCTATTGTTCAGTCGGTGAACATGAAGGTGTAACGCTGTTTCAAAGAGCTCTTGTTTGGCTCCTGTTTTCCATATTCTTTGTCTGAAAAAAGTAGTCATGCAAATATAAATGAAAAAACAACCACTTTTATGACTTTTTAGTATCAAATTAAAATAAGTATTTCTCTTTTTATTCTTATTCGGACAAGATGGATGGTGCTGAAATGACAACATATTTTAAAAATATACATACCGTAAATGTATTCTCATTTGGGCCAAACTGGTAAAATCATCTAATATATTTTTTAATTATTTGTAGGTTTTATCTAAGCACCCCGGCCTGGTCTCAATTCCCTGCAAATATCAGCAGTCAACTGGAAAAATATTACTAAAAAAAAAGATGAAGTAAAAAAAAGAGGTTTTGGGTCCCATATATATTCCAATATAGCATTTTCCTGAAAGTGTCTCTTTAAATGTCAGCTGCTATTTTTTGTGAGTATTTTAGGAATGTGAATTGATTTAGAGGATTAATATAGTTGTATTTACTGCATGACAAGCATTATATAACAGTGCATTGCCATTTTGACTGAAAATAACACAATTTGTCTGTCTTCTGAATTTGGTGATGTGACATGTGCATGCTTAGCTGTTGTGTAGGTGTTTTGTCAACTTGGTTTTGTCAACCTTTCAAGGGAGAAAACATTCAAACACAAATTATTGTCCAGTTTTTTGTATTTTTTTTAAATTGTGCATTGTTTGTATCATCGTTCATGCAAACTCCTCTTGATCAATTGCAAACTAAATGGCAAGTGTACATGAGACACTTAGCTGCCATGCATGAGCAGGAGAAAAACTAAAATTGTCAAGTGAATCGGTGTAGTGGTACAAAAAGAATAGAGCAACATCAGAATTTGCAGAAGCAATGGACACATACCAATTCATACAGAGCAATTGATGGCTGTGGTGGCCAAAATGAAAGGGGCCAATAGCGTTCTGTGAAGGAGCTTGACAACAACAAGAAAAGGACTGAAATCTTTCGAAAGACAGATTACATTCTAGCAAAGGACCAATTTGAACTAATACACGTAATATTTTTGGTGCACGCTAATGCATTTTCACCTTGATGGTATAATTACACAGTTATCATCATGATTGTATAATTAAAAAAACAAAGAAGACAAGACATGCTAACAAAAAGAGGAGAAAAACTGCAGGGACATTCTAAAACTTGTACACTGGGCAAAAAAAAAACAAACAAAAAAAACACTAGTAGTACGAGATTGTTAGAGTATACAAGACAAGGCAGAATTATGGGTCTGCATTGTAAAGTGAAGTCCAGGCTTCTATTGTCACATCAGTTACAGACCATTGAATACATATTTGCTTCTGCCGCAGTTCAGTTGAGAGAGCAGCCACCTCTTCATAGTGCTGCACACAATCTACAGGGAAGAGAATCACAAAGAGGATAGCCAAGCCAATTATCAACCTCGCAGTGGACTGGCTTATGACTTACAGGGGCTGGTGATGGGTTGAACATCGGCCCTTATGTAATAGCTCTCTATGTAAACATCATGTCAGCACTAAAATTCACCACCCCGATAAACTCGGTATTGATTTAGGAGGGATTTTCTGATGGCATTCAGCACTTCTCAATGAAGCCTGTTATATACTGTATGGGCAGAGGACTGCTTTTTTTTTCTATTTTGAGCTCATCCTAGGGATAGGCAATGTTAGATGTTACAAAGTTGGAGAGAGCAAACTTAGATGGTTTGGGTATGTCCAGATAAGCGATTGTGATTATATTGAGAGAATAGTGATGAGGATGGAGCTGCCAGGAAATAGAGTGAGAGGAATACCTAACTGATAAATGTAGGGAAGGAAGACATGAGGACAGTTGGTGTTAAAGAGCAGAATGCAGAAGATATGCTTGGATGGAAAAGGGTGGCATATTGAGGCGAACCCTGATGGGACAAGATTAAGTCTTTAAGAATGTTAACAAATGTATTCAAACTGACAATGTCGCAAAGCTCGAAAGGGAAGAAACGGGAGTGCTCCTCGACAGCCTTGGCCAGACCACAGGCAAAAGAAAGTGACCTTTCAAACATTGACGGCAGGCCGGTCGGCAGGGTGCTGTTTGATGGAAAGACATAAAAATATGTCTTTGGGATTGAATGACTTCTTAAGTGAGACATCCGTTATCTAAATATTTTTCTGATGTGCCATTTAAAGAGATCCATCCATCCTTTTTCTAGAGCTGCTTGTCCTCACAATGGTCGCAGACTTGCTGGTGCCAATCCCAGCTGACGGGTTGATCTGGTTGCCAGCCAATTGCAGGGCAAATAATGGCAATATTATGGCCGTCCTATTTTTTTCTCGGACGTGTTCTATTAGATTTTTTTTTTAACTAGACAGAGCTAGTGCTAATCAGTCTTGGATAAGGTCAATGAAAATCAACTCAGTTTTCCCAAAAACTGTTTTACAGTAAATTTAGGGTAAGTAGTTTGACAACCAGAGGTGGGCATTTTACATTGTTTTGCTTGTCCATCATTTAGAGTCACGCACTAGTACCGTGGATGGCCTTTCATCCTTGTTGGTCCATCTTTTTTGAAAGTTTACCCAAATTATAATTGTCGGTCCGTTCCATCTCTCAGCCAAATATGTACAGCAGTTCCATCAGCTTGGTCTGAAACAAAAGCAAAAGGTAACCCTAACAGTCGTCACTTCCCTCAATCATCCAAATGAGGTGGACAAGCTTATAAAATGAATAAATTAAGTCCACACCTCAATGCCTAGAGGGCGGGCAGCCTTATGGCACATAAATTCATTACTGGCAGCAGCTGAATCGGAACTTATTGTTAACTGACTGTTTCCTGCTTTTAAATCTATACAATAGCTTATTTTCTCAGAGTCTCAGAGTCAACCTCTCTTCTTATTTTGCTTCATTGTTACACATACTTCTTTTTCTGCACCCTTTTGGTACACAAGCCAGCTTATATGGCATGCTAACGAGTTAAGATAAAAAAAAAAAATGTGTGGATAAATGCGTATCTGCTCAAACATTTCAGAGTTTGCAGTAGGAAATGAGGAGGATTAATGAATGTAAGACTCAGTGTCGACTAACTATTTTACTTTACAGCACATTTGCATTAAAATGCTTGGCAATATTCCAATACCTGGAGTTTCAGTTGTCTAATAACATGGACGGGCTACTAGAAAGGGAGGCGACGTAAATCCCCTGGCTTGTTGTAAATAGCAACAGTTCCCCATTCGGTTTAACAAATTATTTTTTAAAATATTTATATTGTTATAATATTGCTTGATGCACATGCCACCGGAGTCTGGCGGGCTTCTTACCTTGGAAGTAGTAAACTGAATTTAGTCAGTTCACACACTTAACTGCATAGATCATCACTTTGTACTGGCAGTTCAAAGTGACTGCATATTATAGTCAATGAAAGCAAGAAATGCTGTAAACAAACAGGCAAAACTCTGGCTCTTGTTTCCGTTGTCAAAAGGGGAGCATCAGACCAGCGGACATCCAATGGAACGCCTGCTACGACAATTACAATTACGGACAAAAACAAAACATCTTCCCACATTTTTACTAAATCATTTTCATAAGCTTTCCTCTTTTTCGGCGATTCTTTGGCAAAACAGACAGTCTGTTGCTCCTATTGACTTTGCATTTCTACAAAGAGCCAGGTAGTTTTGAGTGTTCTCAATTTCATAAATAAATTACTGGTAACTACTTAAAAACTGCTTTTTATGTTTATTTGATTTATCTTTTTCTGATTTACATGTGCTTCATAATGTATAGACAAAAAAAAAAAAAAGAAATTTAGAAGTGGGCCACGACAGTAGCAATTTTATTCATGGCCCTTTACCTGGTTGTGAATCATTTTACATTTTACTTCAATTTCATGTATCATCATCATAGATTTGTGAGAACATATCTTTAGTTTGTAAAATGACAATTCATTCATATTAGCTGAAGCAGCTGAAGTAACTAAAGAGGGCTTCTAAAACTTATCTTAAATAATTATTTTGGTTCAACCAACCAAACACTGTATCTTACCATATATTCCTCTGTCAGCCTATTTTCCTCCCGAATTCTCTTTTGTACCCCTATCCTATCTCTGTTCTTTGCTGAGCTGGTGATTTTGTAATCGTAAAATCCCTGATAAAGACAGCTGTAAAAAGCCTCACTTGCTTCTGGTGAGAGCAGTAGAGAATATGCTTGCGCTGCTGGGTTTGGGCTCAATCTATTTAGTTCCTCTGAGCTTCCCCTATTGACCATTATATCACAGTGCATTTGATGATCTTGCTCTCTTTAAACTGGGTATGTGCTTTGCCAGTATGGCATTTTTGACCCAATGACTTTAGTTTGGAACTTGGAACGACAACATAATTTGATGGCTTTCATAATAAACTGTGATTGCGATAACATTGTGTCCACATTCTTCAGACCATTTTGATGATATTTGCTGTTTATTCTGATCTTGTGTCTGACCTTTTTATATTAGAAAAGTGGAATTGCTTTTCTTCTACCTCCTTTCCAAATGTCAGCATTATTCTTTCCTGTACCTTATCGATTGTTTCAAGTTCTCCCTTTCAATTTCACATGTCTGAGAACAGAGCGCGTATGTATAGTGTTTAAATGTTGAAATAAATACAAAGAAAATCTATCAGTATGACCTGAAAATGACAAATGACTGATGATGAGTGAAAAGATTTTGTTTTGTTTTTAGGTAGAAGCAGAAGGCATTTTTATCGACTCATCAGAGATGTATACTTGGTTCCCTGTGAAAGCTATTAAGCTGGTAAACAATGGCCGCTTTTATTGGAAGCTGGGGGCTGAATAGAAACCAAAACGGTCGGTCTGTCTATAAGCTTGCAGAACGTTCAAGGCTCTGTGACCTCATTTTGAGCTGAACCCTTAGTCATATTCCTGTCAGGATTTCAACACGTGTGAAGCAGGTACTTGCTGTCATCACTAAAATCCCCAATCAACTCCGAAGGCGTGAACCCATTTGCAAAATAAATTATGATTTCAAATGGACAAAAATCTGTGGCCAAAACAGCAGACTATATATTGAGCTTTGGAACGGCTGAGGCGTAATGGACAATAAGGGAATTGAAGAACACACAGCAGAACATTAACCAAATCGACTTAAGCATTTCATCATTATCACTTCAAGTACCCACTTCAGTGATACAGTTAATAACACATTATTGTAATGATAGTGTGCAGGTATTGTACACATCTCAAAATAGGTACATTAATATAGTTATACTGTGTATTCATATAATTAAAGTAAACATCTGACGTCAAACAATATGCCGGTCAAAAAACAAGGGAGGTAAAGCCAGAAAGTTACTGGAAGGTCGCACATTCTGATGTTAACGATCAGACTGAATGTGCACGTTGAGTGACTGTCCAAAAGTGAAAATTGGAATAAGTGTGATGCATCAGGTTTAACATATCTGCTCCTCATTCACACATGTGACCTTGTAACACTTATGAGTCACAATAAACTGTGGCGTAAATCATTCAGATATTCATTTAATCCCTAAAACAATTTTAGACATATTTTCAGGGTTCAATCAGTCATTCTCAGGTACTTATGTTTTTATTTTTGTTTTTTTTTTAATTCTAGTGCAAGGGTAAATGAGTGTCTGTAAATGAAATTATATTTACTATTATATACTGTTATACATGCTGGTCACGAACAACATTTCCTTGTAACCTCTGTAAAACCTCTGTAAATTGTAACCTCTGTGAGATATATATGATCAATCATTAGACTTATGTATTATGGTTTTATAAACGGTATATATATGGCATATGTATCACCACTCATGCTTCTTGTTCTCTCAGACCCTCTCTTTGCGTGTGTGTGTGTGTACACACACACTGCTGGCTAATCGTGTGTTGGGGGAGTCCGATAGAAATTTTGTTTGCGCTCTTTTGGGTGCAAAAACTGTTATAGTGTGAGTGTATGTCAGAGTATTCCAATGGCTCTTTGACTGCCTTGATTGAGTCAGTATTGTTGAAGGACACATTGAAGTCAGCAGTCATGCTGCCCACAGCTTCACTCACATTCTTGGGACCTAAGGAGTTGTTTCAGTGTGCAATACATGTTTGATGACTTTATTGATTTTTCTTTTCCCTGGTCTCGCAGCCTCTCTTTCCATCTCTATGTGATCACCCTCACCTCCCTTTCTCCTCCCAAGTGTGATATTTCCAATTGACTAGAGTGTACAACTGCATACTCTCACTTTTGCAGTCTCTCAATCTCTTTTGCCTGCTCATTGCCAATGACGACATGATTCCTTTCCGCAAATGCACTGTGTTCAGAGCTGAAGCCCTATTTAAGTAATAGAGCAGAGTTAAAAACAAGCTGAATAAATGAATTAAATTGTGTTTGAGTTTGTAAACTTTTTGTTGACTCTTTTTAGTACCTATAAATATTTAGTTCACATTGTAATGCAAACAATTTTAACTTGAGTATGCAATAAATGCTATTGGATGTGTTTATGGTTAAATGGTGCAATTAATTTATTTATTTTATAGTATATTCATAATCTTTGTTTGTTTATACTGTATGTATATTTTCATGCTTTTGAATGACATGTCTTGTTGCTGTTGGCACGCATGGAAGCACCATTGTCTGCTCCCACCCACTCCTATCTCCCAAACTTAGGCCAAGCATGTTTTTTCTCCACCTTCCACCTACATGAACATGTGGCAGCATGATGATGTACTTTGGTTCAACTAAGTATGTGTGTGGCCCGATTGGTGTAAACACTAGTGCTGGGCAATGATAACGATACATTACAACATAAAGTGACGCAATTTACGTATTGCAATAATATGTTCAGTTTCCATTATATCATGTATATATTTTGACAAACCTTATAATATTGTGAAATATATCATAATAACAAAAGTGAGTCCCCGTTTTATGAGATTAATCCGTTCCGCGGTTGGGCTTGTAAGGTGAATTCACCGTATAGCGGGCAATCCAAACCTATGTTAAATAGCTAATGCATTTAAGAACCCCAGATAAAAATTGAAAATTGGTACCAAAATAGTGTAGTAAGTGCTACGTATATATAACATACAATCAAACAATCAGAAAACATCATAAATAAAAAATATAGAAAGTATTTATTTGCCTTTGAGTGGTGCTTGTTATGCCCATATTCCCTTGTAAGGGTAGCCTTGGTGAGGCTGGCTTCGTATTTCTTGATTATCTCCAGCTTCGTTTCCATATAAATCATCTTCTTACTTCTCTCTTTAACATTACTAGCAATCTTGAGACCCATGGCTACCCCATTCAAGTTTGAATTAAGCAGTAAAATCCACTATAAGTACAGTTTTGTAACCACTCACAATTGAACAAAGCTTTACCTTTCTTTACCTTTTTGAAACGACTGACGCTGACCAATAGCAGACCAGCATCTTTGTGAGGAGACGCCGACCAATAGCAGACCGGCATTGTAGTGACGCGTTGCATGGAAGCAGTTTGATTCCAATAGTGAAAAAGTGCAATTACCAAAAAACGCCAGCAGATGGAGGCAAAACAACTCAAATACAGCCAACCCGCTAGGCCCTAGCGACTAGGGTCATGACAGTTGTTTTTGTCGCAAAGCCGGGAAAATACCGTAAAGAGGGAACGAAAAAACTCAGTATTCCATATTGCAAGATTAAAAAAATCGTAAGCCAGGGACGCTGTAACACAGGGGTCCACTGTTTTAGACAAGTAAATTATAACTATCAATTTCTTCTTGGTGTTTGGTGACTTTTTTTCTCAGAAAACACAAGTGACGTCAAAGATCTGGCATGTTCTGCTTATGGTTTAAATGGTTTAAAAATGCCTGACCAAAACAAAGTCGAGCATGAAACTGTGTGCAAGAGAGGGCAAAATCACCAATCTGCATAAAAAAAAGAAAGCCTGACAAAAGCATGGATACATTTGCCATTTGTTTTCATTGTGAATATGAGTTCATTGAACATGCATGGATTAATGAAGGACCAATTTGACAACACACATGCAACATCGGCATCCAGTCACAACAAGGACGTACAAAGTAGGGTCCAGCAAGCCAGAACATAAGATGGAATTTAAAAAGTGCTACTGGAAGCATACAATCAATAACAGACTTGATTTCAAACAATTTAAAAAAGAAGTGCAAAAGCCCAGGAGCTGACTAACACAGTAATCAAAATTCTCCATTCAATCATTTCTATTTTTGCCAGTATTTACCATCACTTTTCTTACTATGCTGATGTGTATTTGTGATTCTTCAGTATGTGTAAATCTGAATATTCACATCTTCAGTTAGGTAGGATAAGGCCTCGTCTACACGTAACCAAGGCTATTTAAACCCCAATAATTCTTGAATTAAAAAATGTGGACAAAATGCTATTTTGAAAAAGAAAGTTTAATGTGTGCACATAGATAAGATGCCAATGATATGTGGCTTCCAAGTAAGAATAATATATAGAATTTCTCTATTCTTTTAAAACGTTTTCTGTTTTTCAGTGTTGTTAATACTTATGCTGTATGCCATAGAATTTTTTTTTATACAAATGTTGCTAATATATCGCCGTACATATCCTAATACGCCTTTGCATATACACCTTAATATTTTTGCTGTAGCAAACTTTTTTTTACAAACATTGCCCAATATATGGGCATACATATCACAAAATGCCTTAGCTGTATCTCAATATTATTGCAATCTGATTTCAAACTGCAATACTCAGCACTATTGAGCACGTGTGGGTTTGTTCTCTACTTTGTGTACTGTATATATAATGAATAGACAAATAAACATTTTCTTTTTTAAAAAGAAAAACATTTTCTGTATCAATTTTGCACCACTATCATGATATTTTGCCCAGGCAGTATTTGGTATCGGATCCAATCCAAAACCAATGATATTTCCCATTGTTAAATTCAAAACAGATAGGTAGGTTGAGGATGCTCTCATATTTGGACACAATAAGACAATTTTCACACAAAATTAAGCAATTCCATCTCCCACGATGGTAATTGATGGGCTCCAAATGTGAACCAAATAACACATGTTTCATCATTTCATACAAGAACAAAATCGGATATTCAGGCAATATTAAGTACAGGATACTATTGTAACATATTTTCCTCATCTTCTAGGGATTGCGTTGCTGACAGATTTGCCATCATAAACAAATACAGAAGTTACTTGACACCAGTGGTGTAGTGGGGATTTTTTAAGTGGGTGTACGCGATTCTGGGATGTTCTATATATACAGTACATACAGAACATCAATCATAGGCAACAACACCAGTTGAACTAACGTTAAATTTAATGTTTTACTACTCCAAAATAATCACAGGCCAACGTTATTAAGCATAACTCGAACCGAAATAAAAATTGAACGTGGCGTTGGGAGAAGTGGGTGGACGGCGTACCCCCGCGTAGCACACCCACTACACCCCTGCTTGACACCCCTAATACTATCGCAGTACTCGTCATGCATCGTATCCTTTGCACAAAAATACAATTTTGACATTGTCAATACAATGTAGTATAGTGTAATAGAATATATTCCTTTGATAAAGTTTGTGTCAAGGATGACCGTGGTGCAGGGGAAACAATGAGGCAAGGCACGCACACACTCAAAAGGATAGCAAGGCTGTTTGAAACGACCAAGAAACTGGATGAATGTAAGTTGGAAAAAGAAACTAACAAATACTCAGACTACATTTACTAGGACATGGATATATGGACTGAATGAAAGCAGGGTGGAAGAGTGGTCAGCATGTCCTCCTCACAGTTCAGACACCTGAGTTGAAATCCAGCTCGCGCCGGCCTTCCTGTGTGGCGTTTGCATGTTTTTCCCGAGCCTGAGTGGGTTCTCTCCGGGGACTCTGGCTTTCTCCCACATTCCAAAAACATGCATGGCAGGTGTATTGGACATTTAAATTGTCTTTAGGTGTGTGAATAGTTGTTCATCTCTTTGTGTCCCGTAAATGGCTGGCAAGGTGTTCCAGGGTGTTCCCCTCCTACAGCCCAAAGACAACTGGGATAAGCACCAGCAACCCAGTGACCCGAGTGAGAAGAAGCGGCTCCAGAAAATAGATTGATGGATGGATGGATAGATAGATGGATGAAAACAGGGAACTAAATACAAATTAACTGATGAAGCAACACAAAAACTGTTCAATCAGTAAAATCTAGATGTATCCAATATGTGTTGACATAATGAATTATTTATTCCAAAAGTGAAGTCATAATCTCAATAACTTGATGGAATTCTAATTTGGTGTGAAACATGAACGCACAGAGAAATTGTCCATCCTATCTGTATCTTGCATACAGACAAAGTAGACTGTCTGTGTAGGTGAGTTTTGTTGACTTTAGTCCAGATATGAGAACGAGAGCTTTTTACCACGCTGTAAGGTCTGAAGGAAAATTAATCCACTTCTTCAACAGAGTAAAATGATTTCCTTATCAATACTGTTACATTAATGGAATCTGAGTCACACATTTTGACAGAATGCTCAGCAGCACTAAATATTAAACATATTCATACAATGTGTGTTTTTGGTTTCTGAGAATTAATGACATACTGCAGATTGCTTTAATTCTACCCCCACATCTGCTCTTTTCTAATACAGCCACAGGTCTTTGCTTGCTGTCATGGTCCTTGCTTGGATTGGCAGTTTAATTAACTTCATATCGCTGTGTGCAGCTGTAGAAGCTCTATCTGCACAGGCACTCCCACAAAAGTGTGGGAGCACAATTCTGCATTAAAGCCTCACAAACGCACTGCTACATGAGAAGCAAATCTTACTTGCAAATCTAGACTTGCTATGGTGTTCAAGAAATAAATTGACTAAATAGCTCAACTGACTCAAGCGAAATATTTTACTGTAAACGTTCATCATTCACAAAAATGCAAACATTTTCAGTTTTGGTTTTAATGAATTATGTTTGCTGTCAAAGCAATAGTTTATATTTTAAATTCAAATGGGAAGAAGAGGTTCCTACAGTGTTGTAGTCATAATTAATATGCTCCAACTCACTACCAGCGCTAGTGAGGGCTAGCATGATAGCATGCTTCTAATCTGCCAAACAACTAGAATCAGTAATGGTCATCTTCAAACAGTTTAATGCAAAAAATACATACCTTGGAAATTTGACATCACATAATTGAAGCATTAAAAAGAAAATCCCCAAGTACAATGAAAATGACATTAGCTCTCAGGATTCCATATGACCTTAGGAGGCTCACTTTTAAAATGGTAGTTTCTTTAATCACAAAATGTAAGCAGACAAGACCACATTCCCTTGCTGCTGGGGACTCAATAGTACAAGTAATATTGATAACAGTAAATCAAAATTATGTAGCGCTTTTCAGAACCCAAAAGAAACCTTACAGTACAGTACAAGACAGAAACTCGCTGGATGTAGTGGCAAAACTGAATGTGGAGTTCCTCCACTGAAGCAAAAATATTCACAGAAGAAAGCATACACAGTCCTAGAGCCCACGGAGCCACATGATCGAATAAGGCAGCACCATGAGCAAAGCAAAGACAGAAAGTACATGGAGGTCAGTCATGATAGATGAATGGAAGACAGTGTAGCAGCATCAAGAATCACATGGAAGAGTTGGAGCAGAATAGTCACAGAATGGCAGATATTCATCCACTTAAGGCAGTGGATCTCTAAAAGGGGTACATGTCCCTGTGTGAGTACATCAAGGCACTTCATGATATATGTGAGATTTTAACAGGGTTTCTGCAGTTATCAGTAAATCCAAATTAAAGCTTTTTATGCCCTGATAGCAAAAACATGTTTTTTTTTTTTCTCAATTCAAAGCAAATTAATTGGAACAATAAGCAACCTTTTTCTAAATTGTCTTTTGCAAAACCTTGCATGCCTTTATTGTGTTCAGTTTTAGATGGATTCACATTAGAGATGCAATTTTTCAGTAAAGTCAGAAATATAACAGATGATGTTCCGAAGCACAAAAACAATGTTATGCTTCCATCCGGCAAGAGCTAAAAGCTCTGATAGGGGTCCAAATGTGTCTGGGACTTACTTTTTGAGGTCATCTTCTAAGTCGACTCCGTACAATTTGATTCAGGTGTGGAAACAAGCACTGCTTATCCACACCAAGTACAGGATAAATGCTCCTTTTTAAACTAAGGCTCTGCGCCCCTGGCTAAGCCCCCCATAGCAAACAAGGCCCAATCACAGCCAGACAAAGCACAGCTCAAAGACCCCTTAGCATGACAAAAATAGCGGGACACCATTTTCCATGGGCCGAATGCAGGTCACCGGGGCAAACCTCTGGAGCGTTGCCTGGAGGTGGGATTTAATGGAGAGTCAGAACTTCTCGAGCACATATATCAGTTCTTCTCTTTTACTCCGAGAGATGTTTCCTTTTACATTCCTAGAGCAAGACTCAGTAGCTGGGATTGGACCATCAAGGACCCTGCCTTAGCTGCCACCAAGCACACACGCATCGGACCAAAATTGGATATGTTTTCATTTATGACTATTTTTTTTAATCATGTGGCTTTCTATGACCCACCTTGTTTAGTGTAATTACTGCACATAATTCAAATATAAGAGGACACACTCCAGATGGCCCTGACAATAATCAGTACTTTGTCTTGGCTTAAATTAATTGGAGATGCTTTGCTGCAGGCCATCCTTTCCTTTGACAGGCATTTTACTAGTTCTTCAGCTGCTGCTGACATATGCCACCCCACAACACACTGCATTATGAGAAAACTAATGGCCTTGTCTTCTTATATGAGGCAGCTGGCAGAAGATTTGATATAGGGGGTAGCTGGAATACAGTGCCATAATTACATGGGGGTAGGGATTTTCAGTTCTCCGGGTGGCAAAACAATGTAGCACATATTTATTTTAGCTATGTGGGCAGTCATTCTAAAATACTGGCATCGCTTCAAAATTCCACCGGTAAATTTGAAACAATGAGGATTAGGTATTAAATTAAATACCAGGAGGTGAATGTCACTCCAGGTATTCTTTGGTTACCGAGTAGACTTTTCATTTCAGGGTTATCAATAGTGCCATGGAAGAGGGCCAGCTAATAAAGTTGAGGCCATCCAGTTATAGGATTCTGACAGTCCACTCAGCCAATGTATCAGTTTAATTACACATCTCCTTAGTTAGGTGCAGAATTCATTTACCAAGTACTCATAAGGGATTCCACTTAACATATTCATAATTTGAAATTAATAGACATACAAGGAGCATCACATTCAAGACAGCTTCAAACAGAACTACTTTAGAGTAATGTAATCCAACATTTATTGAGCCAAAGCACATATTTGACATCAGGAAAAAAATCATGGCACACCTCTTGACAAAACAATTCACAAAAAGTAAATTTACAGATTAATCATGTACCTTATGGGGAATCACTGCTCTTAAGAACTTGGTTCTTTGCAGGGGTCACTGGCTATTTCCTGATCCATGATGCAATCTACTTTTTCAAAGTGAGAAATATTTGGATCACGATGGAATACACTTGTCTCAGGGAAACGCCATAATCCGGGTCTTTCAGGCATCATCAGAATTCCATTAATTGATCAAAAGCCGGAGGTGTGCAGTAAATCTTTCGATGAGCATCTGTTAAACCATGGAGAGAAAAATTGATGGAAACTATTCATTCAAAGCTTTTTTTGTGTGGCACGAAGGAGTTTTCTTTCTTCTTGCCACCTGTTCTTACAGGTGCTATTAAGTTTTGTCATGCAGCAGAAATCCATGTTAAGATGGTAATGCTTTGGAATTAGAACAATAAATCGCTAACGTTCCGCATGCCATGTTTTGTTTTTATCTTGCACACTCCCTACAAATTATACACACACATTTGCGTACCTAGTATACAGCACCGGGGTCAGAGAAATTGAAAATAAAAACATTCAAAATATTTACAAACCTTTAACTGCTTCTAAAAGCGTTTAATTTAATGTCACAAGAGCTCTATATTCTTCAAACTTACAATTACATTTGGAAATCAAATGAATTCAATTGAAATGCTCATTATTTTCCCAGTTCACAGAGAGTCAGAGCAGAAAGATGAAAGTCACACGTGGCTCAGATGCCAAGGTTTGCAGACCCCAGTCAATGCAATATTTAGTAGGACACTCAAATATCAAAATATCGGGATAGTTGCAGACCTATGCAAACAGTATTACTAAATTCAAATTCTGATTCTAAATATTTGTTAGATTGTCTCCATTGTTTGTACAAAAATTTAATCAGCTGTTAGACCGTGTCTAGGTGCCCCTTTTCCAAACCTTCCAAATAGACGTCATTACCAGGGGGGCACACAAATGATATGCAGGTACGCATGCGCGAAAGAACTCACTGATGCATAAGGCTACGTGCTTCACTGTGCACATTTGTGTACCTACCTACTTTCATCCCTGACAGCAAAGCCTGAGCGTGTGTTTAGCGCGAGTTATTGCTAACAAACAAAAAGTTGTCATTCACCCTTACATCTTCTGTATATAATCTTACACAAAATTTGAAGCGCGTGTGCGAGATAACAACAAAACATGGCATAGAGAATGTTTGCAATCTATTCTTGTAATTCTAAACTATTGTCATCTTAACGGTGATCTTTGATAAATAACAAAACTTAATAGCACAGTAAAAACAGGTTGCAAGAATACACAAAAGTTCTCATGTGAGTAATCCATGAAAAAATGTGAACCCCTTTGACATTAAATGGACTATATTCAAGTCATGGGGTGGCTTGGTAGAGTTTGCAAATTCTCCCCGAGCCCACATGGTATTATTTTATTTCCAAACCAAATACAACGCAGTCACGCATTAAAAAGTGGCTAAAAAAACATGACCCAAAAAGTTGTTTTAGAAATGACTTTATTACGATAAAGTCAAATTTGAGGTCACTCAAACTACTCAAACTAGAAACA
This sequence comes from Hippichthys cyanospilos, assembly GCF_059441005.1. Taxonomy (NCBI): domain Eukaryota; kingdom Metazoa; phylum Chordata; class Actinopteri; order Syngnathiformes; family Syngnathidae; genus Hippichthys; species Hippichthys cyanospilos. Next base: position 7,418,375 of record NC_142371.1, read on the forward strand.
TCAAGTCAATATTTGTTATCCATCCATCCATTTTCTAGAGCCGCTTATCCTCACAAGGGTCGCAGGCTTGCTGACGCCTATCTCAGCTGGCTTCAGGCAGTAGGCGGAGGAAACCCTGAACCGGTTGCCAGCCAATCGCAGGGCACACAGAGATGAACAACCATTCACGTACCCAATCACACCTAAGGACAATTTAGTATGTCCAATTCACCTGCCCAATATTTGTTATAATAGTGGTAAATATAATAACTATATTTCATGTTTATCTAGAAGATTTATGTGCTTTTTTGTCAAATGGTTTGGAAGTTTATAACTAACAATAGCTATTAAGTTTCTATTGAAATAACATTTCCAAGCATTTACTTTGTGTATTAAGCACTAAACACACATTTAAAAAAATAATCCTGATTATAATAATACAGTAAATTTCAGAGGTCAGTGAAGGATGAAGGAATTTGTTCATGACGCTTATCTTCTCTAGGGTCATTGGCATGGCGGTGCCTATCCCAGGAGTCTAAAATCAGTAGACAGGGAACACCCTGAGCTGGTTGGCAGCCAGTCGTAGGGCACCCAAAGACAAACAACCATTCACACTCAAAATCATACCTAAGCACTTTTTAGAGTGTCAGACACACCTTCCTTGCATGATTTTGGAATTTAGGAGGAAGCTGGAATGCCCGAAAGAAACCCATGCTGACACAGGGAGAACATAGAAATTCCACAGAATTTGGACGGCTGGAGTGAGCTGGATGTGAACCAAGGACCTCTGAACTGAGAGGAGAATGTGTTAACCACTCCGCAACCATGCTGCTGCACTAGGAAATATTTACAGTAAAACAAAATACAGAGGGCAAAAAAAATCATTTCTCTTGTGTGTTTTAGTTACTCAAAACAAATATAACATGTTTTTGTTTACAATGAACAGTATCCTCTGTGGATGACTTCCAGACAGTCAGACAACTACTGGAGCATCACCCGCACCAGATCTATTCTCAAGATCTATTCACACATTATCATATTCACTTGACAGTCCTGTAAGTCATATATTGTAGAGATGAAACCCTCAAAGTGGGCTACTTCACTGAATGATTGAAGATGCTATCTTCACCATTCAATCTTGCTTCTCATTGCTGTATTATTTGATGAATAGCTGTCTTGACATACAGTTCCTCAGATCTCATTTGGATTGTAGACTCTAGCTTGAGGGCCTGAAGCCATTCCGCTCCATTTCAAATGCACACACATGCATCACATACATAACATGCACAGACAAACGGGTAATCATGCCTTCAGGCCAGAACAAAGAGACATTAAACAACAATTTGCATCACTTTAAGGTGTAATTTAGAAGGGCCTCCTCAGAATTCTTATCCCAATATATCTCATGGGACATAAAGTACATAAAGATAGACATGGAAAACAATGGCCAGAAAGGTGATGGTTTAACCAGATATCAAAACACAGAGCCATCCAGATGTGAAAACAGCAACCAATCGTTCGAAGTTTATGTCTTTGTAGCACTTGATATTCTTAGTTTCTCATTGCAGTGTATAACAAATGCTGTTAAGTGTCAGAGTTGCACAGGATGATGGACTGCACTGTTCAGTACTGAGAAAATATTGTTGGTTTATATAATGGTTTCTATGCAGTATATGCTTTCCGAGAGTACTTTACAAACCATTTATAAATGTTTGCATAAATAGGTGGATAGATATTCACCACATTCATACACCAATGGGCACTCTCTGCCACAAAGTTACACTGAAAGTTTAATCGGCTTTCTCAAGGTCACTTCTGCAGCTAACAGTCACAGGCAGGATTCAAACTGGCAACCCTTCCGAAGCTGGATGACCTGCTCTACCGATTGAGCTACAGGCGCTGTCGGGGTTGAATCAAGGAAACAGAGCGGTTCTTGTTTGTTTAAGACATCTCATATTTAATTCAAAAGGCCACAAGAGGAGTGAAATAACGTTATGCAGGACGCTCATTTCACTACACACAACAGGCAACAACAACAACACCATATTATCGACCACTCGCAAGGAACACACCCACTGAGTCATAAATAATGTGACTCTGCAAGTATATTTTAGAAATAAGCAACCTTTTTGATTAGATTCCAAATGTCTTAAACTGCATCGATTCAACATTTACAGACTAGTATGGCCTTAATGAGGGTGGCATGGTGGAAGAGAGTTTGAGACGGCCGCCTCACAATTCAGAGATGGTGGGTACTGCAAGACACCTGATTCAAATAATCAAGATTGTTATTCAGCTTCAGCAGACCTTGCTTTTTGTCTGATCATTTGACTCAGGTGTGTTGCAGAGGGGACACATACAAATCAATCAGGAGATCGTCTCTCGAGGACCTGAATTGAACTCTAAGTTGTTATTAAGTGTGTTTGTGAGAGAGAATGGTTTTTTTTTGTTGTTGTTTTTTTTGGGCACCCTGCGATTAGATGGCGACCGGTTCAGGATGTACCTCACCAAATGTCCAAAGACAGCTGGGATAGGCTCCAGCACACCTGGACCCTTGCGAGGACAAACAGTTACGATAATGGATGAATGGATTGGTGACCTCGATGATTGCGATTGGAGAATCAATCTCTGAGTTTTATTTCAATAAATTATTTGTGATTACCTCAAGACTCTGAACGTGTTTTCATTCCAGGAGTCAATTGAGCTTTGAATGCTTAGTGGATCTGTCTGGCCTACAATTCTTCATGTCTTCTGTCAGCTCTCTGGCTGTCACAGCAGACCAAGAAGGCGAGCGGCAATGGTGATCGACATGGTGACCTTCAGCCATTGTCTAGCCTGGCTGTCATGGACTGAAACAAAAGCTGCCGCAGGAAAATGGGGGTGAAAAGGAATGAAAGATTAGACAATCTCAGCACTGCTAGCGACCTCCTTATCAATTCCATGGTTTGCCGTTGCTGAGGCTGCTGAGGGACGGCTGGTGCTCTGCCTTCTCTTATTCAGACACTTTAAAAGGAATTGGATGTCCATCACTGCCACCAAGTTGGGTACCTTGTGTTGCGCTGTAGATGTTAGCACTGAAGTCTGCCAACAATGCTTATGTCAGGGTGATCAATTTTGGACATGTGGTGAGTTACGAGATGAGGGCACATGATCGCCAAATCAATGGGAGCCCTCAGCTTGTTCCGAGAGGACGGTCGGGAGTCTCCAACATACTTTTGAGGCTGCCACCATTTACAAGTTCACCTGGTTATGTAACAAAAAGTGAGAGAATCCATTCCTTGTCACTTTGTGGGTCCTTTTTGACTGTGAAGGAGTGCTCAAAGTCCTTACCACAAGAAGTAATGAAGTTTTCTTTTTCTACAAAATTGGAGGCTCGTCACCTGTCACTTGACTGGGTCTTTTCCCCTTCTTATAGACATCTCTTTCTTTCTCATGCACTCATGCATCTTATTTGTGAGTGGAATTTTGTTGCTCGACCAGGAAAAAAAAAAATATATATCCCTTTTTTCAAAACAATATAGCTTTCTGACTCGGATAATACGTAAAACTGTAGTTCATTATTTTGGGTGCAGTACCAGTTGATACACGGACCGGTACCGGGCTGAGGACCGCTTGTTTTCAAGGCAGGCAGCTAGCTACTCCCTTTACACCCTTTTCACTCCATAAACATGTAGTGTAAAACACGCACTCCCTTTAAACCCTGGAACGTGTAAAACTCTTGCCCCCGCCTTTAATGTGAAAATTCATGGTGACTGCCTCATCCTTGTCGGTCACTACACATCTTTTTTTTTTAACCATAGATTTAAAATGACCATTAACGCTTTTGTATTCTCACATCTACACAATTGCAACTCTCACTTTATATGCCTCGACGACACATAATTAGACCACCTTCAATTAGTACAGCCACTTCACTTGTGTGCTGTCATCCATGCACTAGCTCTGTGTTAATTTTAGGATCCAGTTCATAATTTTAATTGTCACTTACAACATTGATGGTCAAGCTCCTCTATATTTGCTGAATTTGGTGTTATTTTATTTTCCTGTTAGGTCAATGCGGTGTGCTGAGTGCCAGTTACTTACTGACCCTAACGCAGATTAAAAACTAAAGGTGATCGAGCGCTCGGTTGCCCCCAAATTGTGTAATGCACTTCGATTTGAGCAGAGCTGCTTCCTCTGTAGACATTTTACCAAGCGGTTCAAATCACATTCGCTTGGCCAGGCATTCCAACAGGACCTCATTGTCTTGGTATTATGGGAGCGCATAAGGTGGAGTCATGTGTGGAATTATTTCAGCTCCAAACAGCTACTGTACAACACAGTTTAAAATGGCAGTGGAAAATGGTCAGGCAACACAACAAGCTGTGCGAAATACGTCAGTTTAAGCCCCAAGACAGGATACAAAGCATTGAATAACACTGAGTCATGGGAGAAAGAGTAGAGCACAGTGGTGAGAAACCTGACTGGTACAGGTATTCAGTATCGCGGTATGGACGGATGGTGATGACATATAAATGCTTCAAGAGCTGCAGGAGTTCATCTGGGATTAATGAATTTACTTTGATGCATTCTAGTTTTTTTCTTTTTGAAATGATATGGTATTTTTCACAATGATAAACATACTGAAATTCCACATTCTCCCCTGATTTTAAGACCAAACATGATGTGTGAGCATTTTATTAGACATATGTTAATCAATTTACTGTTAATAACGTCTCACATTATAATATGATTGCACAGGCAGATGCATTATTATGAAGCATTTACATCATACATAAATCCCTCCCTTGGCAGTAGAGTAAGATAGAATAAACCTTATATTACGTACACGATACACGCACACCTGCCTCCAGCATATAAATGAAATGCATTACCAAGGGCATATTCTCCCAGTCAAGAATAAACAGCTGTCCTTCATTGTCAAGGCGGATATTGTGAAGCTGTTGCCTGTAAGACAGCAGTGCAGTGCAATTTCAGTAGCATAAATCATTTCATTAAGTAGTTGTAAAATCATTTCAGTCTCATTTTTTGAAAGTTTTACACCTCTAGCTTTATGCCTTTGGGGGTTGGGAACACCTATCTAATGGCCACACCATATTGCAAGATAGCTCACCAGTCACAGGCAATTCAAACTGCTTTAACGTGTAATTGGGGTGAGCTTATCACCACAGCACAGCAAGTCTGTTTGCACCAGGTGAGATAATACATGTATGCATGTACATCTTGAATGATCACATGTGGTCAAAGATTTCTTCACTGTGCAATATGCTAATAAACGCCAACAGTTTCACCCCCCAAAGACAAAGAATGGTGTATGTTTATTATTTATTTATTTTTTTGTCATAAGGGCAATTGCCAACTGCTCTGAGGACCTGTGGCGGTGCAGTATTTATTTTCCAGCAGAACTGGTGTGTTAAAAATACTCGGTCTACATCGAATGGTCTCTCTTCTTGAGCCACAGAGGAAGTGGCGCAAATTATATTTTTGATATGCACCTAAAATGACAAAACGTGTGAGCAAGCACACTTCTCAAATGATTCATGACAAAGGCCAACACTATAATCCAAGGGTGGGCAATTATATTTTCCTAGGGGCCAAATGAGAAGCAGATAATGTCGTATCGGGCCAGGTCAAAGGTTTGAACTCTTATCCCGTAATTAAAATTATTTCGATGTTCAAATAAGTAAATAGTATCGTTCACAGAAGCTGGTAAGAGTTTGTGTTAATGTCAGATAATGAGACAGTGAGGTTGTTCGACAAAAAAACTATTCAGTGAAATTATGCAAAACAATGGTAAGGGTGAAACATTTGTTTCAAAGGCAACAGCACAATGCTTTCTGTTCATAACCACAAATAGATGTATACACAGAGGAATAAAAACATCGTAACTGCCCAAACAAGACATACTTTTTCTCTCCCAAAAACTAAGGCCAAAAGTATGGATGCTTGCTATAAACAGTAATTTAAAGATTATAGTTTTTTTTTTTTTTTAATTCAACACAATTCGAGGAAGATCTGTGTTTTGACGCACAACATTTTTATATCACCATGTGAACTAAGAACAGAAATAATGAAACAATGGACCAACCAAATGTAAATGGATAAAAAGAGAACCAGAAAGGCAGGAACTTGGATGAAACTTAAAGCTCAGAGGTCACTTACACTGTGGTTTAGAGCAGTAAATAATTAGTTATAAGGATGATCCCCCCCCTTTAATGGAGAACCAAACACCTTTGGCAAAATTTTATCTGAGAGCCTTAAAAAGCAGAGCCCGTTGGTATATTATTGCCCAACCTTCCGCCACCACTACTTTTATTTTTCTGGTCCGTCATTCATCTGGCTCTGGTCTACGTTTGTCTGCACTCATTATTTTTTCTGTTTTAGTACGTACACTTAACGTGAACACCATGTCTGTGGTTCTACAGTTACACTGCAATTGAACCATAACACAGTAATATACGTGTAACACGAAAACAAAGCTCGCTAAGGGGTTTCACCCAAGGCTATTATACACCATCATGCTTAATACAAGGGACGAGAATGTAATTCACAATCATGTCCACTGGATGGCATTATCATGCTTTACATGACTTTCAGATGATAGATGTCAGTTCTCATTTATAACTGCATGCCCTACAACTATAGAAGATGGCTTCATTAACTTTTGCCTGAATTTGTCTGAATTTCATGTAGCAAAGAATTGATTATGTTGAATTTGCAAAATAAATAAATAAATAAATAAATAAATAAAGTGTTTATTTAGGGAAGTAAAAAAGTTGTATGTTGCATTTCCTGGCCAAGAGCCAATCAGAAAAAGAATGCAAATTTGGTCTGCATTCATTGGTTACACTCAGTGGTTAATTGAAACACATCCTAGAGTGCTTTTATCAGTAAGAAACCTGAAACCAGCAGTCAGTTGAATAATATTTCAGTACGCAAAAAGGGGTGTGGCGGGCTGATGGACATCTGATGTAATATCTATCCCAACTATTACAATGCCGACATTTTTAATACAGCATTTTTTTGTGGTTGAAAAAGGCTTGCTCTTTTTGGTTATGTAATTATAAAACATGGTGGTTTTGAGGTCTTCTAAAGTGACAGGTTTTCAACACAGAAACATGTAGATTACTTTTATTGAATGACCTTTTGAATTTGATGAAATAATCATATTTAACTACGATAAGCCTAGAGCCTGCACAGTATAGTTTTTTGTGTTTTGATTCTTGTATTTATTTTAAATCTTTTGAATTTGTTATCAATCATTAGCTGAAGATTGTTTACAAATATGACCTCAATGATTTTCAAGGTCACAGTGTAAATGTGTTTCAACGTGTCCTAAATCATTAATATTATACATTTTGAATAAGCGACTTCTGAGAGACAGATCGGACTTATTAGTCAGCAAAGTTGCGTTTACTGCTATTACTTTCATAAATATTTCCATGTGTGTGTTGTTTTTTATTTTACCAGCCCCTATTTTTAATATAAAAAAATAATTTTGCATCCAGCGATATTTTCATTCAATTTAGGCAAGTTGCTGTTTTCAGATTGTGTTATTTTAAAATGATCATCATTATCATTAATGCTACTACTATTGTTATGTCTGTTATGTTTCAATGTTAACTGACCCAGATTGCATATTTAGCAGCAATTAAAAATTGAAAATAGAGAAAAACACAAAATAAAAAATCATGGTCTAACATAGGCATCTCAAGGACACTTCGCTGTGCCAGATTTTAGAAAGAATTTTGTGCACTAAGTAGATGCAAATAACTTGCCACAGACACTGATTTGTAGTATACTGGGAGGTCAAGTATACAGCGAGCTCTGTGCTCCTGCAGAGCTTGTTCCATTAACCCACAGAAGAGTGCCTGTAGTTAAAGAGACAATAGACCCTGCAACCCAGCACATTGGCAATTCGATAACACGAGGGAGACACAAAGCCAAGCTTCGATCCAGCAAGGAGCCAAGGACTAAGCCTTCCTCCCACCTCGACTTGTCACAGTGATAGTGTCAGTCCTCAGGGCATTTTGTGGATGAGTGAGTTCAAGATTTTCATCACTCACTGACAGAAAAGATCCCCTTAAATTCTGACTGTGTTTTGGAAAGAAATAAAAGCAAGCTGATACAGAGTAGCATTTAGAATTCTTTGAAATAAAAACAATGCACTTGATTGTTCATTTACATTATGCATGATATCATTACCAGTAGGAATAGGACAATAAAGAAATCCCATGAGACAAGATGTCTCATTAGATTCAGTCTACAAAAATGAGACGAGATTTTTGCTGAATGTGTAATATAATGTATAGCCTGATATCAATTGTCCATTTTCAAAATGTTTGCCTTTTATTGAAAACCCCCAAATTAACAATCTAATGTGTAAATACTAACATAATCTAGCATGAAACCGTAAATGTAAAAAGAGACAAACAGTCTTTGTTTTATAATTTACCCTCCTTTTCTTCAACCACAAAACCAGAAAAAAAAGATATTTATCTGGGAATCTTGTATTTCTCCTATGTGGTTGCAACTATTGAGTATTTAACGATAAAAATATGTATCTATCCATCCATTTTCTATTGCCGTGTATCCTCATTGGAGTTACTGGCTTGCTGGTACCTATCCCAGCTGTTTGCAAGCAGTAGGCAGGAGTCACCCTGAACAAGTTGCCAGCCAATTGCAGGGTACACAGGGACGAACGAACAACCATTTACACTCCTATGCACAATTTAGTGAGTCCAATATACCAACTATGCATATTTTTGGAATGTGGGAGAAAGAGTGCCCGAAGAGAACACACGTAGGCACAGGGAGAACATGCAATTTTCACACAGGGAGGCCAGAGCGAGCTGGAATTGAACAGTCTGCCATTGTGCTGCCCAAACTATGTATTTATAAAAGATGTATTTATTTAATTTCCTGGTGAAAAAAAAAAAAAAACAGCAATAGACCACATAACATCCAGGTAATTAAGTGTGACCAACTGTAATAATTTTTCAAAATATGATATATTTTTACATAAATATAATTTGACATTGACAGCTGGTATAGGCACCAGCCAGCCCACGACCATTGTGAGGACTAGCAGTTAAGTAAATGCATATAATGAACTCACGTGGAATTTATTTCCATAGAGTACAGTATATTATTTACTATGGTAAGGTTTATTATTTTGAAGTTGACTGGTCTAATCATCATATTTGGCTGGATGTTTTACTGTCATGCAGAGCATTAACAAGAAGCATTAACAGGCAGCGCTTTCTCATGTGTACCCCATAGCAAAAACAACAGCCAAAAAAAAATAAAAAATAGATCACATTCTGTGCGGGGATGAGAAATCTCGTGATGTTGTAGACGAGATCTCGTCTTAATAGTTCTCGCGCCATCTAGCAGTATCTGTATTGGTCCAGACAAGTACATGTTTGTACTCCGACTGTAGCTAAACACAAATGATGACACTTAGCCCTTTGCACTGTTTCTTCATGTTACCATGCCCATATTTCAAAAACACGTATGTTAAGTGTGGTTGTTTGTCCATGTTTGCCCTGTGATTGGCTGATGACCAATTAAGGCTGTGTGGTGCCTCTTGCCAAGTTAGCTGGAAAAAGATCGTCAGTCAAGACCCTAATGAGCATAGGTTGTATGCAAAAGGAGGAGTAAGAATATAAGAAAAATTTAAGCAATGATAAGTGGTTACCATCTAAAGTGACTGTGTTGAAGAACAATTTATGATTGAAATAACCCTATCACAGAAATGTACTCGGTATCTGCAAAAAGTCAAATATAAATATTTTCACTCAATAAAATGTATCACACAACCCCGTTTTGGATCAATGGCCTATATTTTTATGTAGAGAGCAACTGCAGTCAAGCATCAAAACAGGCATATTTGGAGTTTTGCACTGGAGCAAATCTCGTTTAGGAATTTGGCAAAATTTGATCCTTGAATGTTTGTTTTTAATGATGAATTAAAAGAAAAACAGCACTACTAATCTTTAATATGCAAGCATAACACAATCTGAGGTAGGAACCAGGCCAGCTATAGCTAATTGCCAACCAACACACTCTCACTAAATTCCCGCCAATCCTAAGGTGTGAAGTGTGAACATGTGATGGGTTATTATGCACTGCATACCATAAACCTGGGAAGGCAACCGTGAAACGGTGTGCTCCCAAGCTTACATCTTTACCTGCTTTCTTCCACCGCAGTATCCTATCTCCCTACATATAAAGGCTCGTTTATGCAGTGATCAGATGGGTTTTCCCCTGAAAAAGCCAACTGAACGAGGCACTCTTGAACAAACATGAACTGTCGTTCCAAAACTGCTCAGCGACAGCACAGGTGTGAGTTTATATTTGTACAAAGTTGCCCCTGGTGACCTCTGGCCATTTGGTGGCTGAAAGAAGTCTAAATTTTATGCCTGCTGGAAACAGGTGTTTCTATTTTTTTCTCATTATATTACCATTGAATAATATACACATTCTCATGCCCTATGATGTTATGAAAAAAAAGGGAGAACAGACATATGAAATTACAAAACATACTACTAAACAATGTTGACTTACTGACTTTTCCAAGTTAGTGGGACAGTATATGGCAAATTATTTATTACATGTGCATTCGCAAATCAATATACCATCGCACTAAGGGTAAAAGGATATAGTTTTAGCATTTATTCTACGAAGACATGCAAACATATATTTGCAAGCACATTTTGATAGCTTGATTTAGTGAATTGATTTGCTCCAGAAGTCATTTGGAAATGTAATTTTATCATAAGTAGAGACACTTTATACATGAAAATAGCCTAATTCGTTCCAAGCCCCCCAAAGAAAATGATCCTAATCCCTATAAATGAATAATATTTATATAAAAATGCATAAAAACGGTAAAAAACACATATTAGAATTACCGGTACATTACTTCATAATCACAGAATTCAAAGTATATCATGTAAAGAGTTGACAGAAGTGCTCCTATCAAAATCAAATTAATTTATGAAGTTAAAAATATGTATATAAATCTTTCTTTTTTTTTTTTTGCCTTGGGATGGCGCTAGTGTTCTGGTGGCTAGTGCAGAGAGAGTGTAATAATTCCCTGCAATTGGCTGGTGACCATTCAGGGTGTTACCTACGTACAGTACTGCCCAAAGCCAGCTGGGATAGGCACCAGCAAGCCTGCGATCTTGTGGCTCTAAGTGGATGAACAGTTATCTAGGTATCATGTACAAGTTCACAGGAGCAATAATATTTATTTTTGGATCATTTTGAGCATGGACATTTACTGAAATTAAGTTTATGGTCATGCAAAGTGCTTTCCGTATGATGTTGTTCAGCTCTCGCTAACGTGCAAACGGCATGCTAACAATGCCAACTTCAGATGAGACAATCCAAAGAGAGAAACATTTTTTTTTTATAATTTATTAAGATGCTTGCTTGAGTATGTAAAAGAGAGTATGTATGTGTAATATATACAATATTAGCCATAGCTAATGTCAACTCTGTTTTTTTAGGAATAAAGTGTGACCTTTTGAAGAAAAGTGTGAATGAAGCCTATAAAGATACTTTGTAAACCCACAGTAAACATTGGTGAAAAAAATATTGTCTCTTTTGTGGACAAGCAAGCAAATTAATACTGTATAAAAATGTAACACATTGACATCACGGGTTGTGATAAGTCTGATGACGTATTACATTACAGTCTCACCCTGAACTGGTTACCAGCCAATTGCAGGGTACATAGAGGCACACATCCATTCACGCACCCAAACATACCTAAGGACAATTTATTATGTCCAATATACCTGCCATGCATGGTTTTGGAGTGTTGGAGGAAGCCAGAGTACCCGGACAGTCCCCACGTGGGCTCAGTGAGAACATAAAAACTCCATACAAGAAAGCCAGAGCGAGATAGATTTGAACTCGGGTCCTTGAATCTGTGACGTGGACGTGCTAACCACGATGTCATGAGCAGCTCTCATTATTAGAAACCAACCATTTGTACCTTTTGTATCCTGAATTTTCTTTTGCAACAAGACAATATTTTTCCGGAGGCGTTTCGTAACGTGAATTTTTCATAACAAAGGACGTTCTTAAGTGGAGGTACTACTGTATTTGCAATTATGTTCAAACAAATTCACCAAGAAAAGCATTGTTGCATTGCATTGTGAGAGTGACCCAGCACGTTTTCCCCTTTAAAGTAATGAGTATTTTGTATTTTTAGAATGGTGTTTCATTCATTGATTCATTCATGTATTAAGCATTGCTTTTATCACTGTCCACATTCATGGACACATTGATGACAAGAAAAACTGCAAGTATAGTATGTTTACTATGAGGATTCTTTTCAACGGCAAGTCCACTGTATCATTTGAGCTTTACTGGCCTGATATGGCAAAACACAAGCGGGTGACATTACGGCCAGCTAACAGTTGTTGCATTTCATGAATATGAAAAAAAGAAATTATAAAATGTTTTGTACTTGCAGTGTTTTTATTCAGTGCATACTATGACAATTTTTAACAGTTCACTCGCGTAAATATCAAGCGAATACTTGTTCTATTATCGGCTTTCAGAAAATGTTATGCCATTTTAAACAAATGTAAATCAGTGTGCATTTCCATCTTCCTATTAACATTACACAAAGTATGCACATTACTATCCAGACAATGTGATGTACCAAAACAGACAGTTTAACCTGTACATTATTATGGATCGCCAAGTATTTGTTTCATGTTTACAGATGGTATACTATATGCTGCATAAATACATTTGTCAGCAGCATGGCTGAATAGCTCAAACCAATGACGGTACAATTATGTTAAGTCATATGCAATCGCACGGAAACCAATGTCCTCTCAGGCAAGGACATTGAGATGAAATGTGATGAATGAGATGAAAAACACCAAGTGACGCCAAGATCTATTTTGTGAGCATCCAGAAATTGTGCGAGCAACAATTTATTCAGTGCATGTTTGCTTTGTGCACTAAAGGTACCCTGCCTTGTTTACCAAATTCGCCTACTTTAAATCCAACAACACGAAGTCCTTCCAGTCGGCCTGACAATCCTTTTGAGACTAGTGGAAACGCTGCAACATTCTCTTGCTGTGGAAAAACAAGGGTGGGGTGTTTATCAGACTCTCGCGGAGAATAGCAACCAAATTGCAAGAACACTGCAGCTTTGTAAAGAATGGGAAGTGGATTGTTTAAACTCACTGTGTATTTTGAAGGGGGGGGGGGGGGGGGGGGGCAGGCGCAAGTGCTGCCTTTTCTTGACATTCCATTAAAGAGACTGGTTGCACCTTCCAAGCAGAGGGTAAGAGGGCTGCGGGTGGAGGAAGATGCTTGAAAATGGAAAGATTTTGCTATAAGACTAGCTTAAGACATACTGCCATCTAGTGAAAGTGTGGCCATCAACAAATCCACAAAGTGATCAAGTTTACCACTAGTAGTTTATCCAGTGGCTCTATTTGGATTGTTTTAAAAAAATGTTGATGGAATTTCAAAAAATTCTGATTTTGTATTACTCCATTTGATTTTACAGTTGGTACAGTAGCTATGCCAATTTGCACTTGAAGAGACCAAATCCTACTCCTGCAGTCTGTTCAATTCGTTGCCTCTCCCATGTGAATAAGAAATACCAACTGCTTTCAGACAGACAAGTCCGGCGCCTGGAGCTTAACTTCAGAAGATTGTCGAACTAATTTATCCCTGGTTCTATTTAACTGCTCAAGCAATGTGGAAAGCTTAGGAGAGGCCAACGGCTGTATGCAGTGCAGTTTATACGAAGAGAAATACTTGCAGCAATTAGCTCTTTAAATATATAGCACATATGGATGGATGGATGGAGAATAGTGTAGGATATGCTGCAAAGTGAAAATATGTCTATGGTATAAGTACAAAGTACTTGTGCGTCGTAGTACTGTCTCATAAGTATGTGTGTGTCCGTATCCAGTACTATTTCAAATTGTGACTTTAATAACTGCACGGATATTCTCTACAGGGGCCAAAAGATGGAGGGCTTATAAGTACATGGTTAATTCTTAACAATTAAGAAAGGGTGTGTCACTGAATTGTAATTAGCTGTTGCTGCTGCTTTTCTCCCCCGAGGAGACATTTTTCAGAATCCATTGATTTAAGTGTATTTTTCTTTGTGCCGTTGAGTGACATTTTACATTTTGCAGAGTAGCTATTCCAGACAGGTTTTGCTGCAGGGTCGAAGGCTAATACAATGACTCATGGATACAAATTGAACACATAAGCATCTCAGCTTGCAGCCAAGGTCAATAAACCCTTCCCAACTTCTCTACATCTGCACACATCCACTATCATATATACACAAGGATTACAAATCTTGCTGCATTCATGACAAAAAAACAAAAAATTATCTTTACAGTACCTGAAGAGGACTGATACAACATGTATATGAAATCACCGTTCTTTGTTTTGTTTTTTTAATTTATTTTCACTTGTGAAATATGTTCATATGGTCACTCAGTAACATTTCCTGTTCATACAAAAACAAAGTAAGAACAGATGAGACTATTCAAATTTATTTTACCCATGTTTAATTGTATATTCATCCAAACCGTTATATTTGTGTTTTTAGCATAAACACATGCATCAAAACACATACACGTTTTAGTGTTGATTACATTTGTAAATCTGTTCAAATCACATAAACTGATGTGTGTGAGTTTCTTCTAACATCAGATGACTTACAAACACATATTTGCACTCAAAATCCTGCATCATTAGCAATGCTGCAGTAGTTGTTTTCTTTGCACACTGTACAGCTGATTTATTACACTTACACATCTTAATTAATGCCAGCCTTGCTTGGCTCTCTAACAGTCCATAAGGAAATCATTTTGTCTCATCGTAATTGCATAGAATCACAATATAATAACTGTGTAAATCATTGCTAATTTGCCTAAGGGAGCACCTGGTTAAAGTAAAACTATAGCAAAAGAGTTCTGTTGATAAAAGATGTATGAGGAGTACAGCCGTGTGCATTCATACATAAAAAACAGCAGCTAGCTTCATAGATTATTTAAATCCTCCAACAAGCTGATTGCGATTAGTCAGTAGTCAAAGGTAATTTATGTTGTGTTTAAAACTGTAGTGGTTCATTTGCATGACATTCACAGAGGCAGAGAGGGTTCCGTCTCCTCTCGCGTTTTGTCCAGAATCAACCGGAATTGGCTACAGCTTCCTGCAATACTAAACAGGATGAGCCACAGAAAATATGTATGGTACAATGCTTTGGAATAAATCTCCTTTTTGTGTTTGAAGCACGTTTGCTAACTTCTGGTTTAAATTTACGCATCCGTCCATTTTCTTCACCGCTTACTCTCATAAGGATCGTGGCTGAGCTGGGGCCTATCCCAGCTGGTTTTGGAGGAGGTGTACACCTTCATACCCTAAGATGGTTCTGTGCCAATCACACGTATCCTTACCCTGTACTAAACATCTTCAGACAATTCAGCCAGCGGTTAACGTAAGAATTGTGTTTTTGGTACATGGAGGGAAGCTGGATTGCTCAGGGAAAACTCATGCAAACACGGTCAAGAATAATTTTATAATTTAATTAATTTTGATTAATTAATTTTGATTGTTTTAACAATTAATCAAAATAATAATAATAATAATAATGATAATTATTGTTGATATTGTTATCAATAATTAAAATAAATAATTTAACAACTTAACTTGATAGAATATCGATTTTTTGGGGCGTCAGTATTTTTATACTGATAGTTTAGGTACTGTATGTTGTAATTGTAAATTGTTGTTGTTAGTTTGTTATTAAAAATATAATGCAGAGAAATGTACTATTGAATTTAAGAACTACATGAGAATAACAGAAGATATTTGATATTTTTTCGATGTAATGGAGATTAAAGGGGTGCTAATGGATACATTTGTAGTTGCTATTGTTTTTCAAACATGTGATTGATTAGAATTATTATTGTTATATTGTTTTCTCTTTGTATTATTTTTATTATTATTATTATTATTATTAACATCCATTGAAAAACATGTCCAGATGCACACATGCTTTAAATATCTGTGAAGTTCATCAAATATTTTGGAAATGAAAAAAGACATATGAAAAAGACTTACTTGTTAAGAATTTCGAGAAAACGTTCCAATCTGGTAAAACTATAATGTTTGCTAATCTATTGTGCCTCTACTTTGCTCTGAAATGAACCCCCCCCCACCCCCTCACTCCTGGACTCATACCATCAGTCTTTTTGACTGAGGGTCTGTGTTTTTCCATGATCATGGAAGATCAATGTTGACTCCATGGCGTAATCATCTAAGGAATAAGATTAGCATAATTTAGCGTCAATTGAGTTGTCTCGCTGGCTGCAGTAGGGAAGGGTGATTAAGGTTGATTTTCCCAGCAGGCGCTGTTGGAATGGATGACAGAAACTATGTGGAAGCGAGGGGCAAAACGAGGACAAAATGTGTAATGTTTTTTGCTGGAGAAAAAAAATATACAGTACATGTTACGATACCTTTTGTGACTGAAACAATTCAAACATTATAGCATACTTTATATTTTCTTATCTGTGGATTAATATATATATATATATATATATATATATATATATATATATATATATATATATATATATATATATATATATATATATATATATATATATGTGTGTGTGTGTGTGTATAAAGAGAGAGAGCAAGAGAGAGAGAGAGTATATAAATGTTGGCAATGTAAATACAACATGAGCTGGGTGTTCCTTTTCAACGACTTATCCTTGGCATAATCATCAGCTGGAGGCACCCCAAGCTAACTTTGCCGTGGTTTAAATAAACTCTGCAGCTAATGCGATGTTCATTTGGTCAAATGTGGATGCTCTCATCCAAACCGCGGTGAGCAACCAATAACCCAACAAGTTCACGGTCCCACGATCCCACGGACCGAGACCCACGACTTCAAGCAATCTTGTTGAGCTTGTAAGCAAACTCTGGTGCAGTTTGGTTCACTTCAGTTGTGAAGTGTGGCCAAAGAAAATGCCTGTAAAAGTATTAAAGTGACACATGAGCACATGCGTCACTGCACCCTTTTGTTATTTACGCCATAAGTCCGTGAGTGGGTGTGCCGTCTTTTTTGTGAATTTCAGAATCCTTCTGTGGCATCTCCACTTGTAAAATAGTGCCACATGAAATAACCCATCCATCATCCATTTTCTATACTACTTATTCTGTTCAGGGTCACAGGTGAGCAGTAGCCCAACATAGCAGACTTTGGATACAAAGCAGACCATAGCCCAGACTGGCTGCTTCTCAGCTCCAACAGACAGACCTACAGCTCTGCATACGCTAACATTTACCATCACTTAAATGTGAACTGAAACCAACCACCAAACTATAACTAGCACATCAAATATTTCCACTGGCCAATATTTGTTTGGATGATCAAAACGTGCAACAACATGTATACATAGTACAGAGTTCTAGTTCTGTTATTTGTTTTTTTTCTTACTTGTGTATCACGTACCACAACAACAAAATGGCTTATGACACTGCAAAATGTAGAATACAATTCAATATAGTTAAGATGACTGCCTTCCACCCTGATAGTACATTCTGACAACTGCTGCTATCTCTACTCAAAGATCAGACTAGACCCTAATATATTTTTTGACTTCCTCCTTATCTCCTACATCTTTTTCTTATTAAAAGTCTGAGAAAATCAAGTTGCCATGCAACTCCACAATCATCTTAAAACAAAACTCTCCACCATTGGACTCTCTGATGCGTCTTGTTTTGGTGCACTTCATATCTGATAGACAACAAAGGTTGTCTGTATGAGAGGAGCCAAGTCAGCCACTCTCCCTGTCACCTCTGTTGTCACTCAAGTATCAGCCCTTGGCCCTATACGTTTCACCCTGTACATGCTCTACCTTGGTTGTGTCATAAGAGCATAGAATTTCATCCTGCTACTATGGTGATGACACCCAACTTTATTTTCGAAGCAGCCAACCTCCTCTGCAGCCTTTCAAGGTACTGCCTGCTAGAAAGTGATAAAGGTGTGGATGACATATACGTTTTTCCGGCTACGAAGCTAAAAAAAAAGACGCCATGCTGGATAGCACCGCGCACCAAACCCGGTCATCCTTCCAGCAACATCGTGTTATATAACCAGTGCCAATATCTTGACATGGTTCCAGCAGGTATATAGTTTAGCCATATTTCAGCCATGAAACTGCCAGGCATATGTCCAGGGAAATGTCCTCGGTTATCCGGGAGGCCCACCATTGTGCAGAGCTGTATGCCAAATTCCCAAACACGCTAAAAGAGACTTGCACCTGGCACAAATATCAATATGCTTAAGTTTTTACGCTCAAGTGTAGATGTCAAACTTATCGCAGACACAGCCACCATGAATAGGAGCAGACATAGTGCAAAAGCAAAGAAAACACAACGCAAAACATAACTCGGTGTTATCTTACAGACCTGATAAAGTAAGCAAGATGCCAAGTCTGTCACAAATCGTTTTACTCAGCAGCAACTCAAGCAATTTGTCCCAAAAAGTCAAGGTGCACCAAAATCAAGTTTCCTGCACCACCTGTGGGCTGACAAAAAAGCTTTTGGACTTGGCTAAAAATTGAAGCGTACGTAAGAGCAGAAAATCCTTTTCACTTTGCCAGGATCATAGCAGACAATGCTTGTTCTGTGTTTTGTTACTTAGTTCTCCTAGCCTATGATCACGATCTAATTTTGATATAGCACTTCAGGTGTAGAAGCTAATTATATCCCGCCATTGATTATTTAAAACAAGCATTGCTTTTATCATTGTTTATTCAATATTTTGCTACAGTAATTATACAAAAAAGTGTGAATGTGGCTATATTTTTAAGTTAAACTGCATTTGGTTAATAAGACATGTTTAATGTCTTTGTTGTCTTAGTTTCTATGTGAAGTGATGGAAAAATACTTACTTAAAGGTCTTCTTGATTTTCACATCATAAAGATGAATTTACTTGAATGGAAATTTTCTGTCTCCGACTATTAAAAAAGAGAAGGAAGTATGAGATACACATTTTTCACCTCGTCTTTATGGTTTAATTCATATCTATTCAATGTATTTTTGTTTTGGTTTTATCTTTGACAATAATACAGTACTACATATAATATAGTGTCATGTGGTGTGTGATTTTCCTTTAAGTTTAGGCTAATCATATTATGGTTGAAATACAATTGCCAAAAAGAAACGAACAATATCAGTATCAATTAAATTCCATGAAAATGTATCGAATCCAAAATGTGTGGCATCGTTAAATAATCATAGTTCACAATGTTCAAGTGAGTACAATTTGTTGGGTTGTTCGGTAAAAGTCATACCAATATGGCACATTTTTCAGCAGTGTTAGAAACATTCACCTTAATGCACAAACACTTTGATGCGATACATGTTGATACTTTACAGTCTAACATGATGAAGATTTTATAACATTTCAACAGAGACTAATTTAATTTTTGAGAACACATTTATCAAAATAGCCTGCTTCATTGCTATGCTTAATATTCCCTTGCAAAGTAGGCTTCCTTCCTTGCCCCTAAATAAAGAATTT
The DNA here is from genome assembly GCF_059441005.1 of Hippichthys cyanospilos. Lineage (NCBI taxonomy): Eukaryota > Metazoa > Chordata > Actinopteri > Syngnathiformes > Syngnathidae > Hippichthys > Hippichthys cyanospilos. Next base: position 7,437,958 of record NC_142371.1, read on the forward strand.
TGTTGCATTGCAGACTTTATGAGATTTTGATAAAAAAGAAAAAAAAAAAAAGAAAAAATACAACCTGAACTGGTTGCCAGCCAAATGCATGGCACACAAAGGCAAACAACCATTCACGTTCCCAATCACATTTCAGGACAATTTAGATTGTCCAACATACCTACCATGCATGTTTTTGTAATGTGGGAGGAAGCCGGAGTGCCTGAAGAAAACCCACGGAGGCATGGGGAGAACATGCAAGCTCCACACAGGAAGCGTGCTAAATACTCTTCCACTCTGCCGCCCCTGTGGTGATTTCAAGATTACCTTATGCAAACCTTTCTGACTAACTCTGTTCTCACAGCAAGGAGGGCTGGCAATACTTTCTGAGAGAACACCAGTGAAACAACAAAACAGGAGCATGTCCTCTCTAAACCTAAACCAGGCTTTCAGTCGAGAAACTGAATCACAAGACATATGATTTTGACCCCAGGGGCACATCAAGTACACAGATTACGGCTTTCATGAGTTTTTAATGCCTTGAACTTTTTACTTGCTGGTTCACGTATGGAACGATTCACAAAACATTGAGGAACATGGAAATGAGACTAGATTTTTGCTATATTGTTATATATAATATATACAGTGATCCCTTTTCGCATTTAATAGGGACCTGAATCACCCCACGATGAGTAAAACCCGCATAGTAGTGCCTCCACATTTTTTTTATTTTTTATTTTTTAAAGGTTTGTCTAATCAATGACTAGCCTAAAACTCTGGCTACAAGTCTTGTCAAAACTCTTGTTAGCCTAAAATGGGGACATTAGTGCTGCTATGTAGTGGCTATTTTATGCTAGGCACTGCTATAATGGAGCCTGAGCCACCGTGGGCAACAGGCGCCATGCACAATAAATTATCAGCATTATTCAGTCAGTTATTTAACACCCTAAACTAGGGACTGAGCTTTCAAAACAACGTTATGTTGTTTGTATCGCGAGCCGGGAACAATGGTTTGTGCAATAAAAAATGAGTCAAGGTGTTACGCGGTGATAGGCTTTGAAATAAAAGAATATCAAGGCATTCATGCCCTTTATGTTATTTGTTATAGTAAGGCATATTTTGAAGCATTGGTGGCATGTTTTACTGTCATTGAGAACATTACCATGCAATGCATTTTCCTGGGTACTCCATTGCATTTCTTGCCCAACAAGTCAAAAACAGATGTTCTGTGCGGGAATGAGAAATCTCATTGTGTTTTTGTCTCGCGAGACTGTACTACAAGATGTTATGCTGTCCCTATGGCTGGTAAATAGCACATATAGCAAGATGCCATTAAAACGGTAGGTTTTATTTGTGCTGTTATTTTTGCAAAATTGGAAATGACTTTAGGCATATTCAGTGTTAAAAAGGTCTACAGGAGAGTGGGTAGATATAAGTTTGGAGAGGATGACAGAGGTAGTGATGATGAAAGACAGCCAGCAAAAGAAGGATTAGCCAATTCTGGCAGTGCTGATAGTGAATTTGACGATGTGGACAATGTGCCAATCTGACAGAGCTCAAGGACAAAATAAAGGTTGTTTACTGAAAAATTTGATCCATTTCTCAGTGGAAGTACAGAAAGGCAATGAAACAGTCAACAACAATATGTTGCAGAATTTGCGTGTATTGAATAACCACCCCCTCTCTCTCTCCCTCTTTGTCTCCTTCTCTCTCTCTCTCTCTCTCTCTCTCTCTCTCTCTCTCTTTCTCTCTCTCTCTCTCTCTCTCACACACACATACACACACATAAACAGTTGGGCGAAGCAGGTGACTGATGATATCTTTAACATCATTGCAGTTATCCACAGTCTATCCTTGGTCAAATAATTAAATGCTTTCCAGAGCAATTTGTAATTTCTGCAGGAAGTATGTCACAATTGTAAGGTTATTTATTATACTTATATATATACACAAAATAAATGGCTTTGCTAATCCTCATGAATTGTAAATATGTGGGTGATTCTGTTCAGAGCAGAGGACAAGAGTAAACAAAATATATATCTTCAAATTTTCAGAAATGTGTGGACTTTGAGATTACTTTTATGTTTTAATACGGTATATCAACCAGTCAATATGGCCGTTCCTGTACTGAATGCATGTACAGTACTACATACAGTATGTAATGATCTGAGGTCACCACAGGTTTACCTGAAGAATATAATAACACTATTTACAGATAAATGGTGCATGACGCACTAAATGTATATCAATCTGTTTAGGCGATGATCTGATTATTGTTTTTTATTCATGTCATTTCCCAGTCAACCTCAACGTAGCCTGAAATACAGAAATCAGTGGACAAACATATCCAAATACGTACTAAGATCTTTGAATGTGTTTCTTACTAGCATTAATATTCCAGGGATAGATAGATAGATAGATAGATAGATAGATAGATAGATAGATAGATAGATAGATAGATAGATAGATAGATAGATAGATAGATAGATAGATAGATAGATAGATAGATAGATAGATAGATAGATAGATAGATGTAACTGTTTTAAAGTACTTAGAATTTATTTAAATGTTGTAATATGTGTCACTATTTTTTGTGTGTATTTCATGATGAATGGGCTATACATCTATGTTCTTTCTTTTCAGAATATTATTTTGTTTAAAATGAGAAAGTCTACAAAAGTGGCTGGACATCTGACATGAGAAAGGCATGCTCAAATTGATGCTAAGACGATCAAGATTTGCCATGCAAAACTAATGGCCGATACTCAAAAAGGCTGGGCATGTTCCTGTGGATTGTCCAGTCACTTTTGTAGACTTTCAATTTTCAAACAATGATCTATCTATGGAAAGAAAACAGGAACAATGACTTAAATGATCCAAAAAATGAAAGAAAACATTACAAGAAGTAAAAAAAGTTAATGCATTTCCTAACCCCTAACCGTAACCATCACAACAGATTGCCCAACCCTAACCCTAACCTCAACCAAAATCCAATACAAACCGGTACTCCAAAAACTATTCTTCACTCTCAAACTGAGGTCTGAACTTGTGGGGTCCGCCAAATTGGTCCCGAAAGAGCAAGAGGTTCCCACAAAAACAGTAAAACCCAGGATTTTGTTCCCATCGTCCCGCAAAAACCAAGGGCACACACACGCACAAACATACATCATTTTTCTGCTATAGTTGGCTTCAAGGCTTCAACTTTGCATGCTATTGCTGATGCTTTCAGAGAACGCAAAAGCCCAATTGGCACCCTTTATAACATGTTGTTGCACTCAGGCGGTGTAAAGATGACATCATTTACATTTTCTGCAGAAATTATCAGCCCATTCACACATTGTACACTGCAGATGCTGTAACATTTGGCTTATATCATCAGTGTGACAGACAGATGCCAGGGGTAATTAGATCCAACCGATTAAGGTGGGTTCTGCTGGCTGCATGAAATACACCTCTGCAGTTCTCAGATGTCATCCATGAAATGAGACAGACACTCCAAATGAGTGAACAGCTCAGGCTAATATCCCGTCACAAATGCTGTTTACTCCGGGTGTCTGGATTAAGCTCAGCTCTCCGTGACTGTGCCTGGCTGGATTATCAGAGAGAGGAAACACTGCCAAAAAGAAATCTCTTGAAAAATAAGGAGTGGTTCCCAAGACTCAAGGGAGAACGCTTCATATTTTATTCAGCCAATTCACTTTCATTTGTGTCTAAACTTTCTGTGAGTGCAATTTCGGAAGCAGTATATGCACAAAGGGCCTTGACACTGCAACACCCCAAACAACACAACACATAGCGTTATTAGCACTGTCACTATTTTTCTGTTTTGGGAAAACCTCCGTTGCTTTATGGCACTTGTTTGAATTTGCCGCTGAGATACTTGTTACTGTACTTGTAGTATACTACAGATTGAGTTTGATATTGTGACAATGTATATGCTGCAGCGTAAATGTTCAAATATGTATCTTGAGAAAATTACTGCAGACACTGACAAAACTACATTAAGGAGCAGCCATGTTAAGCAGCAGTAATTTATGTGTACAGTGGACCCCGTGTTACAACGTCCCTGGCTTACGTTTTTTTCATGTTGTGATGTGAAAAACTGAGTTTTTTCATCCCCTCTTTACAGTATTTTCCAGACTTTGCGACAAAAAAACAACTGCCATGACCCTAGGGGGTTGGCTTTATTTGTGTTTTTTGTCTCCATCTGCAGGCGTTTTTAGGTAATTCCACTTATTTTCTGTTGCCGTCACATGACGGAGATGCTGGTCTGCTATCAGTCAGCCTCACTAGTTTCAAAATGGCGGAACGGTAAAGCGTTGTTTTATCGTGAGTAGTTACAAAACCATATTTATCATGCATTTTATTGTTTAATTCAAACTTGAAAGGGTTAGCCATGGGTCCCATGATCGCTAGTGATTTTAAAGAGAGAAGCAAGAAGATGATTTATATAGAAATGGAGCTGAAGATAATCAAGAAATATGAAGCTAGTCTAGCCTAGGCTACCCTTACTAGGGAATATGGGCATAGCAAGCGCCATTCAAAGGTAAATATATCCTTTCTATAATTTTTATTTATGATGTTTTTTGATTGTATACATGTATATTAAATATATGTAGCACTTACTATATTATTTTGGTCCCAATTTTTAATATGCATGTACAATTTTGATGTGTTTACCCGGGATTCTAAACACATTAGCTATTTAACATAGGTTTGAATCGCCCGTCATACGGTGAATTCACCTTACGAGCCAAACCACGAAACGGATTACTCTCGTAACACGGGGGCCCACTGTAGAAGATGTTACTTTTACAAGATGGATATTTTGGTTCCATGGGACTGAAGTGTATTTTGGGATGTTTATTTACTTTTATTAATTTCTTTAGTATTTTGCTAAAGTCTCATTGTAATACTTTTTGTCAGAGTAACTTCGAAGTCAGATAACAGACAAAGGAATTCCTTTTGGGCCTACTTTTGGGGCTGTGGATTGCTAGACCCCTGACCTCTTGACTAATATTTGCCACAAAACATGTAATTTGAGAAGCAAAGAAAGAGATAGAGGGGTTTAAAAAGCAAGAATGAAGAGCTATGTGGGCTCTCGCCATCTTGACCGCATGAGCAAGCCTGCATTATTATCAGCAGTATTAAACTATATAATAAATCTTTTTCCAACCAAGATGCCTGAGAAAGATCTTCATTTTCATTACGAACCAACATTGCCTGGCGGCAGATTCCGGAAACGCAGCTGGGCCAGAACCACTACAAGCTTTGAAGAAATTCACCTCAGGACTTTTAACGTTTACCAGTTGGACATAGACATTGTAATAGCTTAAGGACATATAACCTTTCACGATTTCCGTGTCATTTGCCTCAAATGCACTTTGTAGCATGTGATGACTTGAATGAGTCTTTAATTTGGGTCTTACTTCTGGGGTCTTTAATAACACAGTTGGATGAGTTTGAAGCTTGAAATTGAAGGTGTTATGATGAATGTTGTCAGGCCTACTAGTGAGAAGTGTTACAGTGCAAAGGTTTAGTTATTTACCCAGTGTGTGTAATTCATGTTTAATCATTCTCATTTTTACTTTATTTAGCTTTCCTCTTCATTGTTTACATGTTTTTTGCTGATATTGTATCTGGTTGTCCTTTTCATAAGTTTACTTCCAGTCATAACTGTGATTCACAAACTACAAAGTCATTACACCTTCATATCTTTGACTGCTGTTGACAGCTCTGCCTCATCTTGATTTAGTCCAAAGAGCTGTGCATTACTTCTATAGGTAGTACTGCTCTCTGTTAGTTAAGTATTTCTCCATTTCACTTGTGAAAATGATGTTGATGAAGTGTGAAGCACACCTGTGCTGCAGGGAAAGGGACAGCTGGCTATTGCTCTCAAATTCAGCTGAGAGAAATTTTTGAAAATCCCAAAAAGTGACATCTTGATAATCTGTGGAGGTGTAATCTTCGTCTCCACTCGCATCATCAAACTGTGACAGGCTGCTCAACTTTAAACACACGGACAAAGATTCATCCATTGTCAGTTACTGTTGCAGCTATTTTGAAGAATGAATGTCTTCATTTTCTTTACCAATAGCATCATGGGTGTATCTATCGTGAATTCTCCTACATGCCAATGTAGCCGTCATGTGCTCTTATGTACTGTAGATCTACTGATTCAATAGGGCCCAACTTTTGCACTGGATCTTTTGTTAGCAGTCCAAACATTTGTGATAATAAATTGATCTCATGTATCACTTTATTTTCCTACATCTAAGTGTTATGCCGACTGGTACTCAAGGAAGTTTGTGTGCATCAAAGCATCTGAATAGTACCTCATAACATGGCACGTTCTTTGCTGACATCTTAATCTTGTCTCTTAATTGTCATCGAAAATTGGTTACTGGATTGAACATTTACGTTTTCCTCCTGCATTTTAGGAGCAAATCCTCATTTAAGCATTTTGTGTACTTTTGCTTTTCTAGGACTTGTTTCTACTTTTCATTTCCCATCATCACCATTCCCTGGACAAATGTGTTGTTTACAATCATTTATTTTTTCATTCCATGAATTTACTGCATGCATCTCTTCTAAATTCAATTTCTTCTCTGATTTAGAATGAAAATTGAACCCACTATCTATGAAGTTAGACTGATTCAAAATGATTCTTTCACTTGGCGGGGGCAAGTGATTAAGATAATGACCTCAAACACAGTATCAGTGCAAACTGTGGGGCCAATGGGGCCGAGGGCTCAGGCATTCAACTGATGGGGACATTCCCCTAACCCCTAGTGCGGATTGTTTGTGAGTGGGCAACAACATTAACAGGCATCCATCTGAGATTTATGTGATTATGTGTTTAAAATCTTCTGTAAACGCAACCTCTAGCCTTCCCCACCCACGCAAAATTTCCATTGTTGTCCTTTGTGGCACCTCATTGATGTTGCATAACATAAATGTTCAACAATGCATATGCGTGTACATATTTTGAGTTAGTACAGTAAGAGTGTGTTTGTCACACACTGCTGTTAATGTCACTGATGCAGTTGTAGAGATAACGTGAAAGCCCACACACTCCTTTATTTATTTGTGTCCATGTGTGCATCAAATTTTGGAGTCACTGCTGGGATGACCGACGCTTTTCTCTCGGTTACTCAAAATGACCCGCATACCCCTGCACTCAGTAAAGAGGATGTGAGAGTGCAGCAGCAGGTATGTGATGACATCAGACGATGGTTTTGAAGTCGGCAGTGATTGGGTCCCATACATTATCTCTCTTGGCCAAATAAATCAAGTGTGCATGGAGGCTAAAATAAAAGATAAAGGTCATAACAAAGCAAACACCTATCAAAACATTAGAGGAGAGGATTATTGATGAAGACTACAATGTTGCAATATCCATCCATTATCTTGACCGCTAATTCGTACGCGGGCCGTGGGGGTGCTGGAGCTTAACCCAGCTTTCTAGCAGTAGGAAGGGTACACCCTGAATTAGTTGCTATGCAATCTCACTACACACCCAGACAAACAACCATTCACTCTCACAAACACACCCAAAGGCAACGTGGAGTGTCCAATATACAGGTACCTATCATACATGTTTTTGGGTATTGTGGGAAGAAATCAAGGTATCTGGAGAAAACTCATGCAGGCACAAAAAGAATGTGCAAATTTCACACAGGCAAGCCAGAACTGGAATCAAACCCGCAACCTCTAAACTGTGAGTGTGAATGAGACTTCCACCGCTCTGCCCAAGTTGCAACATATTGCATGAATAATATCAAAAGTAAAACGGCAAACACAAAATATGGAAAATAGAGACGAGGTGGAAAATGCAAGAGCACTACTAAATACAGCTGTGCAGCAGGTGAGGAAGTTAGTTCAGAAGAGAAATGCTTACAGCTCCAATTAAACAATCAAGCGCTGAAGGCTCAAAGGGTGAGAGTTATATCAGCGCCTCACCAAAACATGATGCCTGCAGCAGTCAACAGGCTTCCTGAGGTGACAATCAGAAGAGGATTCAAGACTGGTGAGAGAATTAAGAAAACGGGCAAACAGCAGCCTTGACAGAGGCATCAGCAAAGAGAATAGTGGCACAGGTTATTAAAGCTGTGTTGAAGGCAATATACACAGGTTTGAGTCTCCATGGCATGCAGGAGATAAAAAGAGACAGTAATAAAGTGTAACTCCGGACATAACTGTATATGATTTATCAGGAAAAAATGCCCTGAGATCAATTTAACGCCACACAAGTCTGGCTAGAACTGCATTATCTTTGAACAGCAAACTAGCAGGGCAATGTCTGGATTACATTCCAACAAGGAACGGTCTTTGCTTCTGCTGTCGAAAAGCTTACCAGTTAGACATCTGATCTGGAGCAGGGCATGCACACTTATTGATCAAGCCACTGAAGTTTGTGGCAACATATGCAGGTAAATCAGCCTTTAAAGGTAAGGCTTTTAGGAATTTGTCTTCAATTTTATTCAATGCATGTTCATGTTAATGGCAACAAAAGTACTCAATATCAGTCATTGACATCTGATCAAATGAACAGCCTTCATCTTCGCCCTGCTGTCTCCAAAGCAACGTGACATTTTCTTTGTCTGACAAATCAGTCTCATACCTGCCAACCCCAGTGTTTACCGAATCTTACAAGAAAGATGTTTCCACCTGTACAAATTACACCAAAAGCATACCACTTGACAGGTATCACGTTGTTTTCAAATGAATGTTGTCACGGGATCGGAAATAAGTTTTAGCAGATAGAATCTAGGTCATGCGAGAATATTGTGAGGCACGAGAATGAGTAAGCAGACAACGGTTGCAATGGTGGTAGCAAAGAAGTAAACTACATTACAAAAAAGTTATGGTGTCATTAAATAAAAGAAGGAAACATAAAAGGATGTAAAGATTTGTGATGTATGGCTTAAGGGATGCAAAAGTAAAGGACATTCAGATTTGCAATGTATGGAATACCTGTTTAAAAAGATGTTTCCACCTGCACTTGAAATCACATCCGTTTCCAAAATGATGATGTCCTTTAAAACTAACTAGGGCAAACTGATATGGCAAATACAGGACAAGACACACAAATTGGACCACCAGATATTTATCAAACTATGCAATATTACTTCCTTTATCAATAAAGGCCACAATTTAGGATCTCTTGAGGTAAACTTTAAAAGGACATTTCAAGGAAGAGACCGTTCCAAGGACCTGTACCAAGACTAGTGTGAATGAAAGTACAAGCTGTTGATTACTAAATGCTGCTAAAGAGATGGAGGGCGGGTATTCTACGTCTGAGAAGTAATCTGAAGTTGGACGCCCTATGAAAGGATATAGTGTGCTAGGAACAGGACATCAGCGACCAATGTAAATGTTGTTTCTTGTCCGGGCAGTCAGGATACTTTTCCCCAGAGGCTGCAGGGGGCAGAAGTTAAATGGGAGTGGGATCTGACTGCATAAATGTTACCATTCATGTGGACATTCTCCTGAATTTATTTGCTGCAACGAGCTGCAAAGCTGATTTGAATAACGCAAACTAAATATTCCATTCACATTGTGGTCAGCAAATGGCATGTCTTGAACTTCATCTGCATGGGTCTATGTACATTCGCTTTACATCTGGCGTTAAGATGGGTTAAATGGTTGTTATAAGAACTACATTTTCAGTCAGTGGCCTCAGAGGGGGAGCCTTGACCCACCGCTCATTTTGTCTCTTTACCTTCTGATTCCCTTGGCTTCCAGGCAAAGGTCAACAGTTGCGTGTTGAATACTTGACAAACAGGAGACTCATCCAAATGTTATCAGCAAATCCTTACTGTGTAACTTATGGGCTCGGGCCAGCCAGGACTGTGTGGCATCCTTCTTGTCACCTAATGCAGCACCCCACAAGGTGGTCATCAGTTTCCAGCGCTGTCCATATGTCTTGGACACATATGTGAAGAAAACTTCCCATATGTGTCCAAGACATATTGCAGAGCTAATGATAGAACTATGAAGTTGGCCTAAGAACTAAGAAACCACTGGGCTTAGTACATGGCTCCGATTATATAACACAACTCAGCTTCAGGGTGGCTGTTCCCCACTGTCTGTCCCTTAATCTTACACTGTCAGTGGCAACATGGTCATTGAAGTATCCAAATAAAAAGGCTGAGTCCATCATCTCTCTTAGTGTCTCAAAGGGAGCTTTGCTATTCTGAAATGGTGTTTGGTTGAGCAAATCCAGTTTAAAGTTCAAACTCTCTTGAAGAGTTTGTGTCCTGAGACCCAACTGTGCAATGAGGTGATTGAAACAATATATTGTCAGAATTGAGCTACCTCGATTACTAGTTCAGGGTCCTTACTTGCCAGAGAAATGGTCAGCCATACCTTAGGAGGACACTAGGTCACAAAAGCAACTATCCTGGACTGAGGTGGAGAAGGTTATCTGATATACTTGTTCACAAGTACAGTAAATATAGATTGTTAGATGTAATATTTCAAATCACTGACCTCAGTATATGAAAATTGGACCGCCTCAGCAGGTGTCACAAAAGGCTGCTGAGCAAGAATACAGTTCTGAGTAAAATCATCCACCGTGAGAGACTGTGTGCATTAGCCGTTTTAGCTGTGCACAAGTCAATTGGTCAAACGTTGCAAAGTGGTAGCACAGAACCCATGCCAGGCAATTTTTACTGACCGCTGTAGATGCCATTGTAAAACAAGTGACTCATTTTCACAGTACAAGTGCGATACAGTCCATTTGAAGGGAATGATGAGGTCTTGAAATTAGTGTTCAGAATACATGATAGTACTGTTATAAATGAAACGTTTACCCATCAATCTGTGGATATATAAAAAAAAAAAAAAATCATAGCGTGGCCATCATAAAAGTGGGCAATTCCAAGACTACACAATTAATAGTATGCTTATGATCCATATAAATAATCAAAAATATGTTTGGAAAGACAAACAGCATTGTAATTTAAATGTTAAGGTGAACAGTCAAATTCATTTTTGGGAGGGAAAAAACTGAATAAAACTGTACATCCTATGTGACGGTTAAGCAATAAACCATCGACTTCTTGCTTTAGTGCTTTGTCGTTTCTAACTAGACATGTTCTGTTTGCCAATATTTCATTCTGTGTAGCAGTCATTAATGCCAGAATACTGTTATTATGGCAAAAGGGAAAAGCTGACAGCATGACAGTGTCGCTCTGTTTTAGCCTTTAGATCTGCCAGCATGTAACATAAAGTGACAGGCAAAGCTGACTGCAAAAATCAAAGCCTTCTTTAGCTTCCACATTTTTCAAATTGCACTATTTGAGTGGCTTAGAGAAACTTCAAAGCTTCAGAGAAGAGGATTTTTTTAATTTCAGATAAGGCCCCTGAGCTGAATGTGAACTGCTGGGAGTGTTGAAGCTCACATCCTAATCAATGTGACCAGCTGAATTCAAGACCGAGGAACTCATCTTGTGAGTTCTGTTATTTTTTTTTCTCTCTCATGTTTTTCCTCCTCTTTGTAATTTGTATAACAATATGATTTTTGCATTGAGGCAGTCAAAGTGCCATGATTTAAAAAAGCTCGAGTGCAAAATTCATTTGATTAGTTAAGCTGCAGTAGTATCATCAGGTCCATTGATTTCTGCATTATTCTGTTGTCATTATCAAGCCAAGATAAGCTCTTCTAAGCCTACCTTCAGCAGAGAAGTATGCATTAGGTAGTTAACACTGGTCCCTCCCAGTCTCTTGTGTGTCTCTTAATCTTACCTGCTCTCCTGTGTTTGTGAATTACCGCATTTCCGAAACACTAATTTCATTCGAGCTTTTCCCCCTCATATATTAACACAAAACGGGAGAGCAAGCATGTCAGAGTCACGTGTCAAAACAAGGAGGAGTCTCTACTCGGTTCGTCGTTCATCATGTACGATTTATGTTTGTCTCTAATCCAAGTGTGAGACTTTGTGAGTCATTTCTGGATTGAGTCGGTCAGGGTAAAACTGCTTAGGATAAAATAGCTTCCACTTCCCTGATTATTGTTGAAGTTCCCTGAACAGATTACTGCCATCAACAAAGAATAATGTTTGAATCACTGTGAAATTTGGGTAAAACAATGTCGGATTGTGTAGTTTGTGCATTTCCTCTTCTGCATTTAAATTAGGGATTGAATACTCTGGCTGCTGAAATGGTTTCCAGCTTGGAACGTGGGCACATGGATAAGTAGCTACCAACTGGGGGGGAAACCTTTTTTGAGTAGGCGAGGTTGCACACATCTCATATTCAAGATGTCACAATCCTGCTGCACTGAATAGTGTGTTTGGGTGATAAAACCACACGTTGTGTAAGAGCTTGCAATGCATCACCTTTTAAGGTTGTTTGTAGCACTTGCACCAGCTTTGTGACCCACTAAAATTATTGTTTCATTCATCAGTTTACAAGCAATGCACTTTTCCTAATCTAGTTCTGCTTTTATGTATGCCAAGATGATACTCCCTCATTTATAGATTTATGGAAACAGGGAAAATGTGCTACTTTATTAGGTAGTCCCTCATCTGAAAATGTGGTGGGTTATTTCTCCGGAGCGAATGTACACTTTTAACTCAAGTTTTGGAGGTGAGCTTGTTTGTATAGGACACAGCCCGTTGCCTGAACTCAAATGAAAGAGGCTATTATCACTAAGTACTACATCATTTTTTTGATACAATGAATGTACAACAGCTTTGTGACAACACCTACAGGACATTTCAGTGCATATCAGCACTTTTGTTAATAAACTAACAGATAGCAAAGGTAAACATGCGCATACACACTTAAAATATTCTTTGTGTAGTTTTATTAGACATCATCATTTTTATTCTTGCCTTCTGACATTGAAAGAAGTTATCCATTAATTTGGTGGTACAAATGTTAATAGAAATCATGTTGAATTATGGATTGTTGTTTTTTTGTTGTGAGTCTCTTCAAAAGTCTATTTGGCGCATATTTGACACACCTGCTCCATATTGACAGCCATCCATCCAGCTTTCCAGCCATCATCCATCCATCCATCCATCCATCCATCCATCCATCCATCCATCCATCCATCCATCCATCCATCCATCCATCCATCAAAATAGAATTGGGGAAAGCAGATAAAGGTGACAAAAAAAGCAATTGCAAATACTTGTAGACTTGAGTGATTTGGTGAGAAACAAACAGGCACAGAATTGAAAGCAGTCTCCTTGCTGCACATGTACCACAAAAGATTTCTGACAGTCAATACACATGTCCTTAATGGAAAAATACACTTAGCAAAATTGTAGCTTACCAGTAGCAATAAATAAATTAAAAAAAAAAATACAGCACTGAAAGACAGGCGCCAGAGAGACAGGCAAAAGCACATATAAGTGCTGTTTATATTGGCGTTTTGACATTTTAACCTTTTCAAGATCAAAACATACTCCCACTACTACTTTGGTGTTAATTATATGGTTGAAAGATGATGAGCAATCAATGTGATTTCCCCCTGAAAAATAGCACCTAAATCAATTCTCCTCATAGGCACAATGCGCTGAAGTCCAAATCTATAGTCAAATATATTTGTGTGAAGACAGCCTCTTTAGAGCGTGTCCCTCAGCAAACAAATGAAATTGGCAAGAAGCCATTTATAGGCATTAGGCTTAGTGCCGTTAACAATGGATAAATACACTGCAATATACTTGCCAAAACTGGATAGAGCTAATGCAGTACAACTAAACAGCCCTTAATATAAAATATAATCAATTTTGTGTTGGCGAGAGGATTTAATCTATTAAACAGTAATTTGGGGGGAACTGAAACATCTTTCACAAGTGAACGCATGCCACAGGCTTGTCTGTATGCTTCGACCGCAGCTAAAACAGAAACAAACCCAAAAAGTATTATGTATGTATAATGTAGTTTTGTTATCAATGAGTTTAACACATTAGAGATAGAATGTTCTGATAAATGGCAATTATTCATGTGGGTCGATTGTTACTGTATTCAGAGACTCTGGAGCAGCCACATCATTGAGGACGATAATGGATGCAATCACAGCTCAGTACATCCAGAAGAGAATTACAGGAGGAGATAAGGCGAGAACAGACTAGCGATGTTGGAATTGTATTTAAAATTTAATTGGATTTTAAATCAGTTTCAGCAAAAGTACAGCTTAGCGATAAATTGTGTACACAGCAATGTGGCCACTTGGCTGCTGGATTTGGCAAAACGACAGTTGATTCTTGATTGCCAGTCATGGCTTTCTCTAGTCAACTCAGTCAGGATGTTAACTCACAGAATGAAGAGAAGTATACACGAGACAATAAAACCTGGCTGTGCACATTGTTGTTTGACCCATTGTGTTAACTCGTAGAAGCTATTTTTATTGCTACTAATGTTGGAGAGGGGAAAACAGAATTAGATGACAATTGATCAGAAGTGCAATTGAATCACTATATATTGAGTCAGGTCTAAATTTGCTTTTGTGCACACTGTTGTACTTTATTTCAGTTTTAACAGCACGTGGAAGCTGGAACTGGACCCCATTTCCTCCAGTTCTACAATAAAGCTTCACAATCAGCTGCAAAATATCATGTCAGTCCTCCAGATCCATAGGTTCTCAACAGGAGCCATCCACATCTTTTCTTTCCCAAAAAATTGTGTTCACTGTAAAAATAAGGGCAACTGGTGTCCAGAATCCAATGAGAATGCTTCTGATAGTTTACCCATCAAACCAAGCAAGCTTCAAAACAGACTGTATGGAAAGGATATGAGTATCTTTCAATGGCAATGCCAATGTCCTCAAAGCACCCTTAATTATGTAAGCTGAAATGGCCTATTGTTCCACAACCAAGATGAAAACTAAATTCATGCTTTTGAAATGTTTTACTAAGGAGCTGGACAGACATCTTCAGGTGCATACATTTATTTAATATCGCAATGGTTGTATTTTCCATATTTGCCCAAATTATTTGTAGCAAAGTGACACAACTTGACTGGAGCTCAATACTTCAAATGAATTTCTGTATTTTCAAATACACGCAGAATTATAATATTTTCAAATATGTCCAAACATGCTCTCAAATACATTCAAATAGATTTGCAAAGACATCCGAATGTAGAGTACTAATAAGTTAAATGCTAAATACATAGTATTTTTCCCCACAGTGCTCCTGGGTATTACATTATGCAAACGCAACGTTTTTATCATTTAACCTACAGGTACGTTCAGAGACATTTTGAATTACTTTCCAACATATATGAGAGTACGTTTGAATGTATTTGTAAGTACATTTGAATGAGTTTGTCAGTCACAAATGTTTACTCCACACTGGCTGTTTTAATTTTACCTACATAGGCAATGACTTTGTTAGTGTGTTGATGCATTTTATGCTTGGTATTTTTAATTTCTGCTTGGATGAAGTTATTTTTGTTAAATTAGCGTGTTTCAACTGCTCACTTGATCATGCATTGTTATTAGGGCGATTTTCATTGTTTATTTTTTTAGTGACTGCTTTGTCAATGGCAGAATTCACTTGAATCTCAATTTTTATGACACTTTCTGACTCAATGTATGCAAATGAGAATCAGTTTATGGCACTTTTTTCTAGTTCTACCTAGGAACAAATGTAATGTATTTTTGTGCCGGCTTGATTTGCAGCCATATTCTACATTTCCTACGGCTGCTTAACTTGTTTCATTATGCCTAAGTGTCCAAAACAACCCTGTAGCAATCATAATCCTGTAGTCTGTGAAAGTCTTTGCTTTACTCCAAAGAAAAATCCATTCCTGTGCTTTCAAAGCCTAAATTTCAGCGGTGGAAGCATGTAGCTGCAGGCAAGGAGCCCACATCACAGCATCCATTACGGTGGAGCAATAGTGCAGTTCTCTATACGGACAGCAAATATATTTACTTTGGTTCTGCAACAGCTTACAAGAGTGGAAGTTCTTAAACTTGGTCGAATTCACTTTTACACTTATATGTAAAATATTGTTATGTACTTATGATTTTTCTCTCTTTTTGAATTGTTTAATCAATTCAGGCATGATTTTCTGTGATTGAACAATTATAGCTGCCTAATAAGTAGTTTAATTATTTATTTATGTATGTATTTATTTATTTAATCATTCCTTCGTTTATTACATGATGTTTAATTGTAATATTTGTGGGCATATATTATATATATATTTTTTTCTTTGTTGGTTAGCTTCTGTGTTTGTTGTGTTTGTTCTTTAGAAGAAATTGTAAATTGGTAGCATGTAGCATGTGGATTAAATCAAATAAAATAGAATAACCTTTATTTCATCCAGCCTGGAGGACTTTCTGAACTTTCTGAACTTTGAATTTTGACACACGTCAGAATAAATTTGAGGCAAGCAGAATTAAGCTTCTCTCATTGCCATTTGCTTTCAATCAAGTCACCATTGACCTTGCTTCAGAAGACAAATGGTGCAGTCTCCTTCACAGTGAATGGGTTATATAGACTACATTGGCAACACTAAAATCAACTGATACTTCTGCAGAGTGTTTCTGCAAGTACCATAAATTAAATTGACTGCATATCACATCCCTTCCATTTGTAATACCTTAAGATGAATGTTTATACCAGTTTACCAAATTGTTCCACTCAACATGAACAGTGGACCCACGGGGTGTGACATCCCTGCCTTATGTTTTGTTCATCTTACGACGTGATCTGCGATGCTTTTTTGTCCCCCCTTTACGGTATTTTTCCCGCTTAATGACAAAAACAACTGTCATGACCCTAGGGGTTGGCTATATTTGTGTTGTTTTGTCTCCATCTCCAGGCGTTTTTAGGTAATTGCTCTTATTTTCTGGTCCCGTCAAACTGCCTGTGCTGCAACATGTCATTCAGATGCTGATCTGCTATTGGTCTGCGTCACGACTCCCTAAGATACTGTTCTGCTATTGGTCAGGGTCACTGTCAAAATGGTGGCATGCTCCGGACTGGATCGCATCTGAGTGCTTAAAATAACTAATTATTGTGCATATTACTGCTCAATTCAAACTTGACTGATTGAGCCATGGGTCCCAAGATTGCTAGTGATGTTAAAGAGAGAAGAAAGAAGCTGGCTAAGCTAGCCTAGCCTAGGCTAGGCTACCCTCACTGGGGAATATGGTCATAACAATCTCCTCACAAAAAGGTATGTAAATCCTTTCTATATGTTTTATTTATTAAGTTTTATTAAGTATATTGTATATACTGTAGCACTTACTATACTATTTTGACATTTTGTTTAATATTTATATACAATTTTAATGTCTTTACCCAGGGTTTTACATGCACTAGCCAGTTAACATAGGTTTGGATTGCCCGCCATATGGCAAATTTATGTTACGATCCCACAGTTCAAAAAGCACCACCCAAAGGCAAAAATAATGCAATATACATCCGGATTTAAAAAGAAAAAGCACTCCACACGGACAATTGTCTTGTCCTTTTCTGATTGATTGGATGAACCCACCCAGAAGAATCTGCTTCGCCTACTAATATATATATATATATATATATATATATATATATATATATATATATATATATATATATATATATATATATATATATATATATATATATATATATATATATACATATATATACATATATACATATACATACAACAACTGGCTGTATTTGTGTTGTTTTGTTTCCATCTGCAGACATTTGTAGGTAATTGCACTTATTTTCAGTTGCCGTTACTGACGCCATGCTAAGCGTCATTATAATGCTGGTCTGCTATTGGTCGGCGTCTCCTCCTCACGGAGTTGCTGATCTGCTATTTGTCAGCCTCACTCGTTTCAAAATGGTGGAATGGTATTTGGTACTTTTGGTACTAAATGGTACTTTTCATACATCTTTCATTTGAGGTGCTCTATTTGCAACATTGTAAAGAAAGGAAAGTTATAGCATTGATTAGCAGATGCGCAAGGAACAGAACAGTCTCTCATTGGAGCAAAAAAAAAAGTTGATACCATCATTACAGTTCATATTGACAGGCAGTGCCAAAATCTATTAATGAAGGTCAATTTTCATTTGTGAAGGCCAGCTAAAGATGAATGTGGGTCTCTCTGCCCAACACTGAGGCTGCAATGTCTTACTTTGTGAGTCCGATCAATGATGTCATTGATTGAATCTGTGAATTAGGACATATCACAAAATGTGCATGAAATGCAAAATATCAATATAGCCAGTCAGATTGGTGGAAACGCTATTTGTCATCATTACAGGTTACAGGTGAGCTAGAGCCTATCCCAGCTGACATTGGACAACTCAGATGATAAATCCAGGACTGGTTGCCCGTCAATCACTGAGTAGTACCTACAACCAGTAACACAACAATTACACCTATTTACAATTTATGTATTTATTTATTTTGTATTTATAACTTGTTTTGTTGTATGCACATAAAGCAATCATCATGGGTCCATTTAGTCAAAAGGTCTACTAAATTGCACAGCGCA
Organism: Hippichthys cyanospilos; assembly: GCF_059441005.1. Taxonomy (NCBI): domain Eukaryota; kingdom Metazoa; phylum Chordata; class Actinopteri; order Syngnathiformes; family Syngnathidae; genus Hippichthys; species Hippichthys cyanospilos. The sequence goes on from NC_142371.1 coordinate 7,456,400, forward strand.
ACTATGGAATGACATCGCTTTATGAGTGCTTTTTGAGTAGTCTATTTAGAGAATACAATTTAAAACACATTTAGCCTCCAGCACAAATGTTTCTCCTGTCTAAGTGCATTTTGCCACGTCATCTTTCATTAGGAGGATACATTCAACAGAATAATTTATTACAGTGAAACATCCACAATCGAGATACACTTTCTACTTGAATATTAAAGTTTCTTGCAACATGTTTTCCTTGTGAAACCAGAAAACGACTATATATTCACAAAACATTTTTTTTCTCGGGAAACCACAAGAAAATGGTGGTTTCCTTTTGCAAGTTTATTGGTTCATCTTTCCCTTAGCCATTGTTCTGATCTTTCAATGTAGGTTACAAGAAGAAACTGAGCAGAACAAGGCAAATTGTGCTATAATTGTATTGAATAATAATAACAATTAAAACAAGGTCATGTGCTTTGCTGTACATTGGCCTGATCTTTGACTTCATACTGTTATAAAAAAAAGTAGTATTAACCCCCTTACCGATATCTGTTTTTTTTCTTAATTTTTTTTTAAATCAATGATATATTAATTTAATATTTATATATTTGTATATCATTATAAATGATCACGTTAGAAAGTAATTGTCCCTGAACCTAATAGCGAGTCGTGCCATTTTTAGCAGCAATAACTGATATCAAATATTTGCAACAATTGAGTGACAATTGAGCCGTTCACATCGCTGTGGAAGAATTTTTGACCACTCTTCTTTACAGAATGCATTAAAGGCTCCTTGCAAAGACTTGAGTGCCATGGTTCACAGTGACGAGCTATTCAAAAGACTTGGTTCATCCGTGAACATCATATTACTTGTCACACCACAGCATTTCAATTAAATTTAAATACTGACTTACTCTTGGCTACTCCAAAATCTTTTTTTTTTTGTTCTTTTCAACCCATTTTGAGGTGGACTTGCTGGTGTGTTTTGGGTCATTGTCTTGCAGCATGATCCAATAAGTACTTTGCAGCCATAAACTAATGGCCAGACATTCCCTTTCAGAATCGTCAGGTAGACAGCAGAATAACTTTTTCCACATAGCCTCAAACAGGTTTGTATTTTTGCCTCCTTGGTAAATAAAATCAATATTTACAAACTGCGATACTCCTTGGGTTTTCTCAGTGTGATATTAATACTGATTTGATTAAATGAAACCTTTGCGCGTGATAAATCTGCAAAAACACAGATCAAAAGGGGGCAATTACTTTTTCACAGCATTGTACATTAGTCATGTATATGTATTTGTGACTATATTTCATGTTGTTTGTCGACTTCAAATTGTCTCTGATGGGCCCAAGATGGAAATAAAGTGAAGCACCCATCTGAAAATGTCTGGTTTGTTCAATGAGCCAAGGGACATGTACACACTTTAAATAATTAATTGACCAAAGCATGAAGAATTTGATGATAACATTTCCCATTAGGCTTTTGGTACACAATAAGGTTGATTATAGATGAGTGCAATTTCCCTCAGTGAACAAGGCATTTTCGACAAATTTTGATCACAGCCTAAGGAAATCCTGATGCCCTCCAACACACACACACACACACACACACACACACACACACACACACACACACACACACGCAACCACCCACCCACCCACTCATTCACCGCCCTACCCCGTTTCGCTCAGCAGCCTTAATGGAGTAATGAGGTGACATTGTAAAGATGTGCTATATGCAGTAAGTGCCCACAATCTTCACACTCTTTCTCACACCCTATTTAGCAATCCAGGCAGTTGGAAAAATTCTCAACGTGCCATTTGTTAAACATGCTGTCCTTGAAAACACCATAATGCCACTTCTCATGTATTATACAAACAGTGCTGAAACATTATAGATAGCAATTTCAATCACCAAACAATGGTTTGCATTAACTTCATTTCCATTCGAAAGCAAATTGTGAACAAATGCAAAGAAAAACTCATTCTAGTGACATTGTTATGATACACACACATGGTTGGGCTGTGCTGTGTTGTGATCGGGTGAAACCAGTTTGCCGCTATAATTTCAAAAGAGATATTTGGTGCAGACGCAACACTATTTAATTTAGTTCTCGGTCATCCCATAGTGCCTTTTACCCCTATGTTTTCTGCGATGAAATTCACCACCCTTCCAGTGCAGTCTAGCCTGGTATTCCCACTTCTTTGCACTTGGGTCCTCACTCTTTCCAGGCCTAGCAGCAATGAAGAAAGCTGTGATTTGAGCCACTTCAACCAGCGGAAAGTTGGTGTTTCAAAGTCCTTTTAGAGTTGCCATGGATGGTCTGTTAAAATCCAAGACTGCGTATGGCAAAAGACAGAGACGGCAAGACAAATTAGCTGGCCTTGCATATACTGCTTTGTTCCATAAACTAACACTGGTATTGACAAAAGAGGAAGAGAAAGATGTTGACAAAAATGACTGTCTTTGTTGATAGTTAGACTCAAACTCATTTCTGTCCCCTTGAAGGGAACTGGCGGATGGTTGGACAAAGTCCAAGGTCAGAAATTGAGGCAACGTTGCATGCCAGCCATTATCGCAAAATATTTGCTAAGTAGGGATGAGAATTAGTCCCTACTCTGCAGATGACGCAAATGGTGTTTGTGACACTTGTTTTCATACATTGTACACTGATAGTTGAGAGGAATATTGTTTTGATTGCTGTTTTGAACATTTCAGTATCACAGATTTCAATAAAAATGAATATAAATCACATTTTTTCATGTGGTTTGTCTTTATTTTGCTAGAATCAATTATTTCTATTTATAAAATGGTATATTTATTGTTATATTTAGCCTTAAGATGTGACTATTTGGCTGTTGCATGTGGCTAGTGTGAATTTTCTCTCATTTATGTCACTGCATATGGAAAATCACAATCGGGTAAAAAAAAAAAAATATATATATATATATATATATATATATATATATATATATATATATATATATATATATATATATATATATATGTGTGTGTGTGTGTGTGTGTGTGTGTGTGTAGTTCACACTGCCATCAAATACAGATGAAATGAAGGTTGGATAAAGGTGAATTGGGCCTCTTCAACTTGAGGGTAAACCTAGCTCTAGAGGTTGCATTTATTTGGAATTGTGATTGACCTTACAAAAAATGTAATCCCATCCAAATTACAGAATTGAACATCAAAACCTGCAGTCAGCACATGTACATAATTTTGGCAGCCCAGGGCCAGTTCTGCTTAAAAAATTTTAAATGAAAAAATAACCTAAAGAAACACCACTAAAGAGACAGCAGAGTGGCGCAGCGGAAGCGTGCTGGGCCCATAACCCAGAGGTCAATGGATCGAAACCATTCTCTGCTACATAGTTTTGATTTCTCATTAATGCAGCTCTACACTTGAAGTTGGACGTGGGCTAATTTTTAAGCATTACTCTTGATGAGAAATATTGTTAAGACACAAATATTTGGCTAGTGATTTTTTTTTCTCTTCTGTCTCACTTTGCTTTGGATCTGCGTTGGAAAAATAAACAGTTTTTTCCCCCTACTTTAATTAAAATCCACAGTGTAGGTACTCACAAAGGTGGCAGTCCAGTGAACGTAAAGCAAAGATATTGACATTTCGGGAGGTATTTTCTTGCTGCAGAATACAAACAAATGTAGAAAATGAAAAGAAAAAAACCAAGATCTCCACTTTGGGGCCAAAAGGAACTAGTTAATTCACCCAAAACCACAAATGAGCCAAAGACAGATTTTAGAACACTTTACCTTTAATGAAACAGTAATTCCAAGAGTGGGACTTAAAACCACACCTCTTGACAGACTGGAATCATGATCGAGTACCTCAGACCACTAAGCCACAGAAAAGCTTCAAATCATTACTGAGGGTGCAAATTTAGTTGTAAAATTAAAAACTGCAACAACCCATTCCACATGATTAAGCAATGGGTTTCTTGGATGCCCTCATAAAAGGCAAACATTGCAAGGAAATGGAAATGAGGGGTCTGAACTCAAGTAAGGACATAGAGAAGACAATGATTCACAGTATGTGGGTGACAAAAAGGTGAAAATTGTGGATTTGTTATGACCACATCAAAGATGGCTGGACTCTGTGATGGGATTTACAGAAAACCCTCACACACTGACCAGTTCCTTTGTACTCATACCAACCAGTGGAAGACAAAGTGGGTGTACAAACAATTCAACAACTCACAGCTAATGTTTTAACCAGACCATTAGCAAAACAGAGAGCTTAGGCAACTGAGGGTGTCTCAAAAGCTTAGGTTTCCCCAGCTGGTCTATTGTGAGAAGTGTAGCCTGTTACAGATGGGGTGAGAGCAAGTTGAATGAGGGAGAAACAAGTGACAGAAACAACCGTATTATTTACGGCAACGTTTTACGACAAACTCAACTTTATAATGCACTTCCATCCTGTCTATACCATGAGGTGAATACCGGAACACTCTAAAGATCAGACACGCCATACCAAAAAAATTAAGTATTCTAGTAATCTAGTTGAGCCAGTCCAGTACCAAATTGGTATGGTTTATTGGGAAAAACAAGCAACCAACTGATACAAGTGATAGAAGGGATAATCCCTCGTCAAATCAGCATTGAACCTGGGCCTTGGGAAAAAACACACTCATTTTAAGACAGAAATGTGCATTGTCTCAGCAGCCCAACAGCACTGAAATGTTTTAGGTGACTACAATAAACGGTAGAAAACACAACAAGGCCATAGCAGAGTGAGTGGGGCAACTAAAGCCTATTAGTAGATGGATTGAAGTTATCATTATCCTTAGTTTTAACCATCCCTTTTGATGAGAAACATTGTGAAGCCTAATGTTTTTCTTTGTATTAGTTTACTATATGCCTGTAAACATTGGTGTGTTATTTTCCCATAATTTGACATTTTAATTTCTTTTTCAGCTGGATTATTGTGATCTAATTTACATTCATCTCAAATTCAGAATTTTGTTTTGTGTGCTATGACTTTATTTTACAAGAATGAATTATTTCTATTTATAAAATGGTATATTTCTTGTTGTATTTAGCCTTTAAGGTGTGACTTTTTGGCTGTTGCATGTGGCTTTTGTGAATTTTCTCTCATTTATGTCACATTGCATTTGGAAAATCACAAACAGGGATAAAACTCAGCAGTGACAAAAGCTGGATGTATTTTTTTCTCTAATATTACAACTCTATTAATACTACCGCTCTTATTTGATCCAATAAGACCGAGTGGTGTTTGATTAGCCAACTATTTTTGCGAGTTACAGTGTAAAGGTTTTGAGGAATGCTAATACTGTATGTAAATAATGCAAAAATGATTCAATGATTTTTTTTAAGTTAATTATTTCACACCTAATATTGGTAATACAGTGAATTAATTGGTGCAACTAGAAATTTAGGAGCCACTGGGGAGACAAACGAATTGACTCTTTTTAGAAAGAAGAGAATCACTAGCTCTCAAAAAAACAGCTGAAAATCCCATCGCCACTCCAGTTACTCGAGTGAAAGCTTTCTCTACAGATGCTGCAAATTTGTCCTATGTTAGTTCAGCATTGAGTCCATTCGCTGCCTTGAAATTGAGTTGTAATGAGTAGGTGGATAAGACAGATGATGGATAATATTTAAGAGATGAGTGACCAACAAGAAGAAAGGAAAAACAGAATTATGGTTGAGACACTCTTAGAGGAAAGAAACAGAAGCAATGTTGCAGTGTCTGCTTGAGAGTGCATTTTAATCAGCTGAGAAAGCACCAGTGAATGAGATAAAATGTTTTCTGAGAAGTGGGAAAGTGTAGGTGGGATATTTGGTACATTATGTTCCCTACCAGAAACAAGTGCTCTTTACATTTTAGCCCCCAGAAGTCATTCATCTCACACAAACTCAAAGCTCTTATTTCTTTCCTGGTGCAAGTTAAGACTTTTTATTTCCAAACTTAGAATAAAAAATTCCTCAGCTTGATTCTACAGTTGTTTTTCTTTTCATTTTCTATCCAAGCTTATCGTCAGTTGGGTAAAATATATACCGTACCAGCAAATTTTTGACGAGAAGCTGGTCGACAAGAGGTTGGTTTTCACCGGCCTATTTAATACACGACAATAAAAGATAGTCAATGTTCAAACTGTTCAAATATAATTATTTATTTTTTCACAAATAATAATTAATTTTGCATGTTATGGCTGCACCATGTTCCAAAAGGCTAGAACAGGGTCATGTTCCCCTCTGTGAAAAAGCACCTTTCCCAAACATTCAGAACTGAAGACACTAATCCTCTGAGCTTTGCGGGTGAACTATTTTTTTTAACCATTCTTGCTTTACAAACAGCGACAGCTGTTCAGCAATTTGGAGTCTCCTTTGTTGTATTTTACGTTTCGTAATGCACCATATTTTAAATTGGGAAACAAGTTCATTTTAAGCTCAAAGACGTTTTCCGTGTTTTTTGATGGCCTTTGCATAGCCGTTTTCATTTGCAGATGAAGCGGCAACTGTATTTGCTGACTGTGGTTTTCTGAAGGGTTCCTGAGCTAATGTGGTAATCTCCTTTGCACACTGATGTTAACTTTTTTACTTCATTTTTACTTCATTTCTTGCTGCTTACCTGCTGTGATTTCTCACGATTCTATGAAAACAATAATGTTTCATGGACTGTAGATGATAAAATCTTGAAATTCCTTGCACCTGTACGTTAAGGAACACTGTCCTTAAACTGTCTATTTTCTCACACACCTGCTCACAAAAATGGATAAACATGTCCCATCGCTTGTGAATGATGAAGAAATTCAGCGAAGCTGCTTTCTTGTCGAAGCTTTTTTGGAGCATGCATGCATCAAATCTCAAAGGAGCTAATACTTGCAAAACAGTCACAAGAGTTTACTATTTTGAACATGAAATATTTCGTCCTTGTAGCATATTCAATGGGATATATTTTGAAAGTGATTTGAAAGTTATTATATTCTGTTTCATTTAAGATTTACATATTACCCCAATTTCATTGGAATTGGGTTTTTGAATAGCCCAAAGAATTAAAGCTATTCAAGATCGTGGCACATCCTGCACTTCAATGGTTATGAAAAATTTGGAGATAATCCTTAAAAACATTGTCCCTTGCAACCCTGAAAGTATTCACCTATGACAATGAAATGTATTATTTGAGTAAAATGACAAGCAAAAACTAGTAAAAAAGTACATTGAAAACACATGTCAAACCCGTTTGAAACTACAGATTTCATTTTGAGTCACCACTAGGATTTCACAAGTTTGCGCAAGTGTTTAGGTGCCAAAATGTATTGCAAAGTATTACATTAAAAAAAAAGGAAAATAAGGAAAAATTATGGCAGGAAATTTGACAAGTTTTCTTTACTTACATACAGATAAAAAATGTTATGAAGACACAGTAGAATGACATTTGCCAATGGCCTGGATTAAAAGCAAAACTATATCTTTGTCTTATTTTACTTGACTTATGCTGTTCTGATGACAGAGTAATGACATAATTCAATTCAAAACAAGATTGATGAAGCCGACTTCAAGGAAAATTCCAAATTAGTTATGATCAGCATTACAGATGGGTTTTTGGTTATCAACCATACTGCTGTTGCAACGAGTCTGGATTGACTTGCGCCCCACAGGATGGCATATTCAAGTTTGTGCCTGACAGCTGAGCTGAATCCCTGTGGATAGTATGCAGTGGGCCCAACCCAAACTGAGCACTGCAGAGTAATAAAAACCTACGGCATGCATTCCCATCTGACCTATCGCAGAGGATAGGTGCCTAATAAAAGAGATATAAGTAGCTTGTCATCAAAACAATGTGGAAACAACTGTAGACCACATTCTTATTTTATGTTATATGCAGCAAAATGAAATTTACTTTTGAATTGCACTCAGGGCCAGAAAAAAAAATTGCTTTTACTGCCCCCAATTCCCTAATATCAGCCAAGGTTGTTATGTCTGTGATTTACACATGTAAATAACACAATGATTGGGAATGGCATGCCCAGGAAATGAGTTAAATCAACAATTAAACTGAGTCGTTAAAAGCCGGTGTGGCCCATAGAGACAAAACAGGCTTCAATTTCTTTATGTAAATGATCTGAAATTACCTAATGAGGACAATCTCAAGTAAGGGTGTCTAATAAGCCCTCATGTATTTTATAACATATTTTACAGTAGGTCCTTGGCTTGTGTACATTTAGACGTCATCTTGTGCTTACGATGCAACCTTGATGTTTTATTAAGATGCTTATACGTGGATATTTTAATGCATCCAGGTCATTTCATTCTTGGGGCATTGAATCCATCGAAAATGGACTGCTGTATTTGTCTTATACATTATTTCGCTTTTCAGAGTTGGTGTCATCAGTTCATGCAGCAAGGCTTGGTTAGGAGTGCACCAGATGAAGTCGGTGTTGCAAACCCTATTTATGCTCCATGATTAAGCCACGCCCCGGCCAAGAATGGTATCATTTATTTGTAATGCAAAGCACTCCATTAATATTGCATTGAGTTATAAAATGGTAGTTAAGGCTGGTGGGTATCTGTTGTGGCATATACAGTGACTGGGAACTGTGTTGTTTCTTGGTGCCAAACTCATACATAACCCCCACAACCCCGGTAGAAATTTGGAACATTCAACAGGTATATTTATACAGGTTATTTGGAAATTGGTCAGTGTCGTTGGATATAAAAGGAGTACAGTATATCCTGAAAGGCTCAACTGTCACAAGGAGGAGAACATAGTCCAGCAGTTTAAGAACAATGCTTTTCTAATGCATGCCTTGTTTTTCAGCAATGAGGTCTTGGTGAGCATTCACACAAGGCATGGCGGCAGAACGAGCGTACCGTTTTCCTTATGATACCACTTCCTACTAATTCCAGTTCATTAAGAAGATCTCCACTGGTGGTTCTTGGTTCCTGGAGAATCATTCTTTGCACTCTTCTGTCAGAAATCTTGTGAGGATTACTCGATTGATGTAAATTTGTGGCTTTTCACTTTGATATTATGGGCCCCACTAGCGGTAGGAATCTTTGACTGTCTCACGGTTCAAATTGTGGGTTATTCGATTCAGAATCAATTTTTGATTCAAAACTATTTACATTCAAAATGATTTTATTTGATTAAAGTCAAAATGATTTCTGCTTCAATCTAAAGATGTGCAAAAAAATCATGCAATCGATTTGTAATTATGTGCCTTTTTCCATTGAAACAGCATGCTGACAACTGCTACTCTTTGAAACTAGCTTTACATTGTATACATTTAATAGCATAAAATTAGAATACTACAAAAAAATACGTGGTCATTTTACAGAGAATTGCACTACCAAAATATTATGTGAAAAACAGTTTCCCAAATGAAGAATATTCAGATATCTCAGTAGTATACATTTATGACAACATTTGAAAATAAACTTTTTCAAGTGAGAAGGGACACAAGTTGAATGTATGCGCAAATCAGGAAACGCGTGCCAGTCTGCAGTCTGTGTACCTGCAAGCATAATGGAAGCATTATCAGTCACAATTAGCTGATCTGTCGCGGTCAAAGCCCCTTCGTTAGCAACTGAGTAAAATGTTGCTTCACATTTGCGGCCATGTGCTTTCATGCATTACACAAGCTTGCAAAACACAAAAAAGCTACTCTACATCGGATGATCATGCATCACATGTTCGGCACTCTTCTCATTTCGGGCAAGGCACTGGCGACTTTTCTTTCAGTCTCTTTGTGAAGAGGGATGCTTTAGTGTAGCTTGGCCACATTGTTCGTAACATTTTCCACTATCTTGTAAGGGCTTAAATATTTGCTTTCAATGAGGACGGGTCTGGTTGACTTTGCTTCATTGTTTTTGTGCATCCTGCTGGCGAATTTGATTTTTCAGAACAGGCGTGGTCATGTTACGACACAGTGCGCCTCTAACCAGTACGTAAGCCGGCAGGAAGCGGATTGAGTTCTTTTGATCTATAATATTGATTTTGGGACATTTTAAAACAAAGAAAATGAGAATCCCTATTTTTATGTGAATTTCCTCACCGTGCTGGTGGGGGTAAGAGCCATGTTCACTGGAACTTTCCGTGCAAAGCTAAGAAGGCGGCCAAGGATAAAGACAAATGTGTCATTTTGTAACATCAAGTAAGTGTGGAGCAGACTATTTGAGGTTTTGGTTCATATGCTTTATCGCCAACTAAAGTTCCATGATGTGGAGTACTTGTCCTTGCTGACCTATAAGCAATGCCACCATTCAGTTTTGCTACAGCGATGGTCTTGAAACAGCTCTTTGCTCTTAGCCATCATGAAATATGTCTTGACTCACACCTTTGCAATGAGAGTTTTAGGCCAGCAGTTAGAACTGAACAGGCAGATATTCATTTGCATTGACAAGGGACTGGATTGCTGTTTGATTATTGATAGATGGCAGGTGTTGTTTGGCTCTCCAAACCGTTTGCAATTCCCCTTTTTTTCTTTGCTTTTGTCATTTTTACATTATGACACATGATTCTTTTATTTTATTTGTGCTACTGTTGCTGTATATAGGGATTAATTGGCAGTAAATAGGGATTACATGAGTTTTGGTTTTAACATGTTAGCCATTTTGACACTATGTGACATGCCAACCACGAGTTAAAATCGCTAAACGTGAAAATGTTGCCATAGACTTACATATATTCACATATATTCACATATATAGTGATATATGTGAATAGGTCTTTCTTGCCTGAAGCCAAAGGGAAGCCATTTTATGGCTTTACTGTTAAGCGCTTCAGAAACACCAGATTAAATGTTACAATACTTTACCTTTCAAGTGAGGCCACGTTCCAAAGCAAGTGGCGGCAGAGGAAGGCAAAGAGCAGGAAAAAAAACTTTACGATACCAAGATAACATAGTCGTGTCTTGGGCTTCATTCTGCTCACCCTCATAGTGTTCAAATCTTCCGCAGTCCGCAGTCATGGCATAGTCAATTCCCGAGATCCACTTTCCCTCAACGAACAGCCAAATTAACGAACAGTAGAATCTCATATTGTGTTTAACTCAAATGGGAATTTTGAGGTTTCAAGTTTTGTCTTTTTGGTTGTGTTTTTGTTTTCTATACTCAGTCATTTTTGTAATATGACAAAAAACAAAACAAAAACATTGATAGAGAAGTGACCGTGTCGCGGGGTTTCACTCGATTCAATAAATTACAGCAATAGATTTCTCCTTGGTTTTTGTCAGGGCTTTTTTTTTTTCACCAACGCGAATGACATCACCGTTTCTGTTTCGTTTGCAGTTGAAGAGCACTGTCACCTCTGTATTCCTGCCACATCAGTGCCATCTGAAAGAGTATGCTCAACTGCTAAGGACATATTAAACACAGTCAAGGGTACGCTTGAAAGAAACTTTTTTTTTGTCTTTGAAAAAGAACGTTTAATGTGTGCTCATCGATGTCAATGGCGTGTGTGGCTTCTGAAAAACAATAAATAGAACCTATTTGTCTATTTTAATAATTTCCTTGTTTTTTTAATTCATTGTGAATATATATGCCACATATATATATATATATATATATATATATATATATATATATATATATATATTTTTTTTTTACAAAAAACGCTCAATATTTTTACATATTGCTATGTATACCATATACCATGTGCTATATATACTCATTCCCTCCTCTGAATAAAACTCAGAGGAAATAGACTCTTTGCACTTACAAAGAACTGTCAGTGGCTTTATTGCCATTTGGAGACAAGAAGCTACTGGCAGCCATCTTTCCTTGACTCTTGCTAAACTCACCTAACTTGAATACATTGATATTTCTCTGTGGCGTGTTCACACTGTCTCTATGACAAAAATGCCACTGTTTACGCTCTCGCGCGTTTCGAGTGATGAAATGTACAGATACCACTTGTCTCAGACTTAGTGATGCATCAGTATACCATACATAGTGACATTTTTGTCATAGAGATAGTGTGAACACGCCACAGAGAACTATCAATGTACAGTGGGCCCCCGGGTTACGAACTTAATCCGTTCAGCGACTACGCTCTCGTATGAAGGGCAATCCGCACCTATGTTAGGTTAATTTAAACAGCATATACAAAGGAAATATGATATTTACCTTTGGAGCAACGTGACTTGAGCTGAGTGGAGGCGGAGGGGAGCTGAGACCATCGCTGATATGCTATTGCTCTTACAATGTCACAGTCACTGTTTCAGTCACGGTGTCAGTCACGGAGATGCTAAAACATATCATCCTATTACTTCTTCCTTTACCGCTACTAGCAATTTTAGAAGCTATGTCTAACAGATAAAGTTTGCAAAGTCTTCACAACATTCCTTTCTTCCGTTTTTCACTCATTTTCTCTCCTTCCTTCCATCCCGACCAGCTGTGCCATCAAGCTAGATAAAGGCGTTCGGCCAATAGCATATCGGCATTTCTGTGATTGACGGGACGCCGGCCTATAGCATCTCCGTGAGTGAGACCGGGTGACCTTAATCGACCAATAGCATATTGGCATCTCTGTGACTGACTCCGTGACTGACACCGTGACCAAGATAGTGACTGTGACATTGTAAGAGCAATGGCGTTCACGTTACTGTCGCAAGCGTCGACTGCTGATTTTGTTGACACAACTAAGCGAAAATATATTTGCATACACAATGGCCGACATGTCCGATTGTTCGTAAGATTGTTCGTAAGACGAAAGGTTTGCTCGTAAGTGGGGGACAAAAATCTCCGTGGTCCATGCTCGTAAGTCGAATTGTTCGTAAAACAGGGTGTTCGTAAACCGGGGGCCGACTGTATTCTAGTTAGGTGAGTTAAGCAAGACTCAAGGAAAGATGTCTGCCAGTAGCTTCTTGTCTCCCAATGGCAATAAAGCCACTGACAGTTCTTTGTAAGTGCAAAGAGTCTATTTTCTCTGAGTTTTATTCAGAGAAGGGAATGAGTACCCACACCTAACAAGAAGCCTGAGCAATAAAAACATCTGATCTCAATGATTTTGCTCTTTTGTTTCCGCTTCACATTTTCTTATCATTAGAGATACTGCACATGCACATACCTTCAAATAAGTTTTGTCAATTCTAAACGCAAAACTAATAAGTGACCACGACCATATATTTTTGAGTGTCGCACCAATGTTCTCGAGCCCTGACATATGTTAAGAAAACTCTTGAGTGGATCTCCAATCACAAGCCACTAAATAGCTCAACCAGCTCTTTTATTTCCCGTAGTAAATGTAAGTTAAAGCTGTATGAAAATGGCATTGCTATTACTGCGCCCTCAGTACTGCAATCAGACCAAAGTGCTTGGAAAAGCACATCCAATTAATCTGAGAGCATTACAAGGTTTGACATTCAGTGGCTGTTTTTGACAGAAAGTGCCATGCAACATTGAATGAAGCAGTTTTCAAAAAGACTGCCGGCTATTGCTGCTCAGTTCAGCTCTTAGGAGTCACAAAATGTCTTTCCGACACGAGGCTGTTAAAAAACCTGGGTGTCAGCAGTGACTGACTGCGTGTAGCCTGTTCGGAGCAAAAAAACAACACATTGTGTGTAATTATGTTCCTCTTTGCTTTGGTAATAATTAGCATAGATTTTCTTTCTGTTGCTGCATTTCATTCAGTCAATGCAATTTCCCCTCGAATATTGCTCTTGTCACAGAAATTATATTCATTTTTTCAATGTATAGTCTGTATGTTTGTATATCTGCAAAGTGATCGATGATCATCAATGTTTTGCCAAAAGGCCTGTGATCTTCTCAGTGGTTGCATGGCCTGATTGTGAAATGGAATTGTCATTAGTCGATGTCTAGCCAGCATAGGTCTCTCATTTGTGTCGCCTCCTGGCCAATCATATGCCCATTAGTCTTCATTTTGCCTTTTATGGCTTGGACCTGCTTGGTTCAATCAGCTCCTGCTCTCATTTCGTCACATTGCTTTTATCTATAGGATCGAAAAACAGGGCTTCAACTATTAACTTCTCAATTACTCACTGATAAAAGCATACAAGTACTTTGAACAAAAACAAGCTACAATGGCCCTGACCTCATCCAAGGCTAAAGAATCCAAGATAGTTCTGACTGTCTCATTTGATATATGAAATTGTGAGCAGTCACTGATGATGTAGTAGTATTGTACATTCACCTGACTTTGATACAGGTAGCATTAGGTCAGTCCTCTGTCACAGTTTGAACATGTGAGTGAATGGTTGATGGTCTATGTGTTTTATGACTTGGTTATGAAACAACACTGTTGTATCATAAAGTAAACTGATGAATTTGATTAATTTGTTAATGACTTTGCATTTATTTTTTGTCAGAAAAATATTACTAATTCTTTGGAATGCATTGTATTGATTCTCATAAAAGGAGTTGTAAGACTTATTTTCAAATGTAACCCTCTGGTGTTGTTTTCTTTCAGTAACAAAGCAACTATGTTGAAATAACGAACTGTTCTTCAAATGCTATGTTTGAGGTTAGAAGATTTTTTTTTTTTTTTTATTGTCGCTGCTGCATTACTGTTGCCTCCTAACACTCCTCATTATGGCTTTATTTGGATGAGAGGAGCAATCATTTGTGTCTGAGCTCTGTTTTCTTGGCCTGTGGACGATTTCTCTGGGGGACTCAACCAGCCATTCACAATAAATGGGATGTGGCACGGCAATCTGTGGGAAGAGGCTCAGGTCATAATATGTGCCCTCATACATAAATTACGTAGTTAATGCACAGCTAATCTTCCAAACAGACATAGTATCACCCGCTGGTAATATGTATACGCAGTGCAGTTGCAAGACTGACATCAGCAATCACATCAGAATTGACAGTTTTATGGACATTTGCGAGTGTCTCTGCCCAGGCATTCTGTTAATCCCCTTTGTGAAGTAGAAAAAAACTGTCATTGCACAAAATTGTCTATGAATTTTCTTAGCTGCTTGTCGTCACAATGGTAGCAGGCTTGCTGGTACCTATCACAGCTGTCTTTAGGCAGCAGACGTTTACACCTTGAACTGGTTGCCGGACAATCACAGGTCACATATAACAAACAACCAGTCAGACTCACAAGCACACCTAAGGTCAATTTGAAGTGTCCAGTATACCTAACACGCATGGTTTTTTGTAATGTGTGAGGAAACCAGAATACCCAGAGAAAACCATTGCGAAGATGCAAACTCCTCACTCGAGGGCCAGAACCAAGTCACGAATATATGAATCACTCTTAAAGCGTTCATGCTTGTGGAATACAGGAAAAAAGGCAGATTTACCCAAATTCAGGGAAGCGGGCATGTAAGGCACAAGTTAAATAACAAAATACATGTATTACAAAGCTCACTAAAACAAATGAGATACAAAGGGTACAAGCTAAAATGAAGTGTACAATTTAGCTCCCAATAAGTGTATAAGGTATGTTATGTAATGTTTTATCCTTTATTATTCGTGTCTTTTTTTTTTTTTACATGACTAAATTTCCCTCATCCATTCATTCAAAGTTGCAAAAAAGCATGGGGAACAAGCATCTATCACAACAGTTTTGGTGCAACATTTGACAATACTCATTATTTCTCACCAAACATCTCAACCTCTCCACACGCCGTATTTTGCATAGTGCTGAAGTTGGGTTGCCAAAGCAGGGGCCTTTGTTAGTGCGCATATGTAAGTTTGTGTGTTTGTGCGTATGTGCATGCGCATTTCAAGCAATGTTAATTGTACAGTATATCTAAATGTGCCTGATGCATAGCAAAACAGATTATATAAGTATAATCCATCTTGCCATGCATCCATTTTCTTCTGTTTATCCAGGGTCAGGTCACACGGGTAGCAGCTTAAGCAGGCAAGCCTAGACTTCCCTCTAACCAGTCACCTTATCCAACTCTTCCAGGGGGAATCCCGAGATGTTTCCAGGTCAGCCGGGAGACACAGTCTCTCCAGTGCGTTTGCTCTCTGCGAGCAAGCCGCTCTGCTCATCCACTCCATTGTTATGAAACAGTCAGACTAATTACCACAATAACAACCCCCACACTGAGTTTGTGACACTGAGTTGACATGATCCTCTTGGCCAGCCAAAGCTCCAGAGGACTACTTTGGATGAAACATTATGATGTGAGACCGGCTCAGTGGATGAGTGGTTAGCACGTCCGCCTCACAGTTTAGGGACCTGAGTTCGAATCCAGCAGCCTTCCTGTGTGGAGTTTGCATGTTCTCCCGGAGCCTGTGTGAGTTCTCTCCGTGTACACCCGCTAACTCCCACACTCCAAAAATATGCATGGTAGGTATTATGGACATACTAAATTGTCATTAGGTGTGATTGGGTGCGTAAGTGGGTGTTCGCCTAAGTATACCCTGTGATTGGGTGGCAACCAGTCCAGGGTGTCCCCTGTCAGCTGGGATAAGCACCAGCAAGCCTGTGTCCCCTACGGATGGATGGGGGGACCATGATGTCAACCAGATGCAACGCTAGCACAGATTATTGTTAGCTATACAGTATAAGTGTTTTGAGCATTATACTTTTACAATAGGGTAGACATTTTTGGGTAAGTTTTTGACATGATGTTGTGGGGGCACTAAGTCAAGATCAGACTTCAAAAGTAATTATTCATTATTAATGTATTTGTAATGCATAAATGTAATTTCTAGGAAGTTGTCAACCATGGTTTGATTAATAACAACATAAGAATTTTATCTAGTGATTTAAATGATGCATACCTACTTTTTAAGCACTAGGTCAGTTATGGTTATAATGAGGTTTTAGAGGTCTTAGAGCATTTTTTTGAAATTGATTTTTAAGCAGAGGCGGGTGGATTTGTTCATTATTTGGAATTCAAATGGGAGGTCTGCCATTTAAGTTTTAGGAGTTTTGAGATGATGTGCTGCAGAGCACTTTCCTTGAGCACTTCCCATTTTGCGAAGGGACTTTTTTCGTCACATGAGCACAGCCCTGTAATTTTGTGGTCAGTGGAAAATGGCAGACCTAGTTTGTGTTGGCACTCTTTGCGCGACCCCCACTTTTAGCCAAATAATACAATCGAGGAGGTAGAAAATTCCCTCATGATGAGGTATAGTAGATTACTTCTATGAGTCAGTTCTCAGAAATGTACTTCTGGATAGAGAAGGATTTTATTATAGCTATTGCTGTGTTTCTTTTTTTCCATGCCTTGAAACATGGATTCAGTTGCTCTTTTATTTTGTATTGTCAGGACATCTTTTGCTAAATGATCAAACGACTCCCTCATAATACTGCTGTGAATGAGTTTGTTTTCAGAACAAGGATTGTCGTCTAGATTTGTGGGATTTTATTTCCTTCACCTTTACTTCCTGACCTCTCTTTTTCAAGGGCTGTAAGGTTTCATCAACAGCCAAAAAAATGTTATTCTGCATTTCCTTTTTTTTTTTTAAACAGTGATGGTTTATACTTGATTGGCAGATGAGGCAAACACACTTACACGTCATGTACACCATTGTGGAAAAAAAAACAAAACACTGCTCCCTTTCCCTAAGTGGTATATTTTCAGTTTCTTATTTTGTCAAGCTCAGCAACTCATTTTAACACACTTTCTTAAGTAGGAGAAATATATCAGGGATTAATTAGGCAACTCGATATCTTGTTTAACACTCGCAGCACTTCATCTTTGCATATGTGGAGTAATCCATGTGTCAGAGTAGATAAACCTTCACACTGGTTGCCCTGGATGTCAATCAAGTGACAAACGTCAGGTTGAGGATGAGTGAGGATGGGAAAAGGATTACTTTTTTAACTACCATGTGATCCAGCACTTCGGCTGAAAAACCCAGCATAGACGAGCATAGAAACTTGTTTTAGTGTATAAAGACTAATGCTGGTTTGTGCTGGTCTGATGTCAATGGACCGGCATGGCAGTGATGGTGAGCCAACATGAGATGCTGGTTGTCCAGCATGTGAATGCTATTGGACACTAAATACATTCTAGATTATGCTAGGAGCACCCATGCTGTGTTTCTCGAGCAGTTTTCCTGATTTCAATATACTTGGTTTTTTGTTGTGCATTGAAAACCACTGCCACAAAGAAAATAAAACACTTCACATAGCAAATTGTTTGAGGTTGTGGGCACATTGACAATGTGTTGACAATGACTGAGCTAAAGGTTAAAAATGTGAAAAATAAAACGGGCACTCTGGCAAAATGTCCATAGATGTGAAAGTTGGTGCATTTTCTATTTTGTTTCAAGAATCTAATTTTATATCATTTGTTTCAATAGAGAATATTAATGTTTATCATCCGTTAACTAATTACGTACTGCCACTTTACATAGTCATGAAAAAGGTTTTGAAGCCTAAAACTGAATACACTGTTTTGTTCAGTGCATTTGCGCTACAGGAGATTTGTGATGTATACTTGATAAAATGTAATTTTTCATATATTTACTTAGTGGCAGGTACTGGTAAATAATTGCCTACAAGTGTCAGCACATTGTTTACCCCATGAACACACGTCCTTAAAGGCAGACAAAAGCAGAGTCATAATGATTTACCCTTTCCCCTCTCCTTGCGTACATATTTAATGGCCTCGAATGAAGATAATAATAATAAAAAGAAAAGTCTAATTGAAGGGACTCTAGAGGTTGGCTCTGATGTTTCACTTTGCTAGTCCATGCTTAACAAATGACAGGTTTTCTCTGTGGTTTATAAGTGGATGGTTTGAGGAGGGTGGTGGATAGGGGAGGGGAGATCTCTTTGACAGAATTGTAAAGCGGCAGAATGAACAGATGTCTCCCAATGATTAATGTTCCTCCCCGCCTTGCCTCAGAGGTGCTGCACGCCCATGCATCTCTAACCCTATACCAGCGCTATAAAGCTAATTTCCTTAACTTGCAGTTCTATGTCTTTATAAAAATGTTTCTTTTCTCCGATATGGACTATTTGTTTGAAGGTTAGGTTTGTTCACAATGTCTAGCAGTCTTTAAATAGAAGTATTTTGGTAATTACTAGAGTGGACATCAAGGGCATAACAGATACATATTTTGACCATGTAGTGAAAGGGTTTCAATGGAAATTTCCCTGCACTGGGACATGGCAAGACTACAGATGGCAAGGTGTGTTGAAGGACTGAAAGCCAGGGTAAAACACTCAGAATCACTCTTTTTTTTTTTCTTTTATATTTAAACAATGACTGAACAACGTTAGCAGTTGAAAACAATTCACAACTCCAAAATCAATACCGACCAAATTTTTATTGATTAATGAAGGCACTTTGTGATCAATTCTGGCTTTATATTATTAGCAGAAAGATGCAGAAGTTCATCTTGGGCTTAAAAACATATATTTACACTTAAATGTCTATTTCCAAACGTATATTTTAAGCTCTTCCTTTTTTTAATTGTACTATTTACAGTAGTCATCGTTAGTCTGAAAAGGGTGTAGAACAACAGCGACCCCTGCTGCAGTCTTTTGGTAAAGGGGAAACCCACACACTGTCGAGGGGAAATAGCCCATTAAATTCTAGCACTGCATGGTAATGACTACCAGGCATATGGTAAAGGGCTCTCATTAAATATTTACACTCTTGGTTAATATTTTATATAGTAATTTTGTATTTAATTGGAATTCATATTTGATATAAATACATAACTAAGTGGGACATACTGTTCTCAAATTGCCAATGCCAACACACAAACACTTGCATATATACACACTTAAACTCACACGTGCATGTACGGGCTGGGCATGTACTGTAAATTGCTAATGTCCCCATTGTAGGACTAATAAAGGTTATTTTACTATATATAATCTTAAATATGACATGCACCGGCGAGTATGCGCGAAAATGTGGTGATTATTGCATCTGAAACACACTACGAACCATTTTCCTGCTGTGCTGAGTTTATCACTCCGTTTTGTGTTCCCCTGCTAAGGAGAGCCTTAATTTGCCTCTTACATAATGGACAGTTTCACAATCATAAATTCATCATCATTAGACTAAATTATCAGATAATTTATATGATCTTGTATTAAATTCATGGAAAAACAAAAGACAACCTTTGTCATTCTGGATTTATATGTTTAATTAAAATTGTATTCATGAATAACATGGTAGAATAACAGTGTTTTATATTACATAAAAACAATAAGAATACTTGCGATCATCCTAATGACAAAAACAAATGCCAGAAGATGTTCAAGTGTAGAACCCATTTCCCTCATTCTGGAAAACTTTTGGATGAAACATGCTGTATTTATAATGTTATGTTACTCATACGTGCCACACATCTCGCCCACTCAGCTCTTGTTGGCTAGATTCCCTCATCATCCACTTAGATTATCATTATAGAGTATGCATGAGTGGAATTTCTAAGACTGCATAACATCTTACAACACCAAGCCTTCCTACGGCCACACACACACACGCACGCACACACATACACAAAACACACTCCTACCCCCACCCGCAGACACTTTCTTGGCACAAAATAATGTACAAATAGAGCATATGTCAGCACTGTGATAATATGCAAAGTGATTGTATATTTTATTTTTACAAAATATGTAAAAAATGTGTCTGCAATTTTAAAATACTATTTTCAAAATCCTTGTGTGTGAAATGCATGCATTTATGAACATGCTTGATCCCCCTAAAACCTAAAACCATAAATCATGAAAATACAAAACCAAAAAAAAAAAAAAATACTGTATGCCATTTATGGTGATATTTCCTCATTTAACTCTCAACATAGACAATTGTCTTGTCCTTTGCTGATAGATTGGATGAACCCACCAATCTTCGCCTATACAGAATATATATATATATATATATATATATATATATATATATATATATATATATATATATATATATATATATATATATATATATGCAGTGAGAGAATATAATTTAAGGACGATATGCTCAATTTGACTAAATTGATCAATTATTGTCATGCAAAACTATATGTGTATCTGTATATTCTGTAATTATTTTCAGTCGGTTAGTGGAGCAAAGCAATGACAGCAGCCATTAACTGAAGCTGTCCAAGTGTCTGGAAATGGTCCTGTGCAGTGGATACTGTGGATTGTCCATGATGGACAGAAGCTTGTTCAGCATCCTCTTTTTGCCACAGATGTCAGGCTGTTCATTTCTATGTCCACCACAGCCTGCCTCCTTGATTTGTCCAGCTGAGAAGTGTCCCTTATCTTGATGCTGTACTGCCAGCAGATAAAACAATACCGTGCATGAAGGTGCCCACAACCGTAGACAGACACAATATTAACAGCATTTTTTACAAATGAAAAGGAAGTCAGTCTTCAGTGTTGGAAGTCCAGTCTAGACTTTCTTCCAGCTGCACGCCAACATATTTGAATTTCTGTACAATCATCCCGCTGTCACGATAATGCACAATAATTTAGGGACATAAGAGCAGTATGTCAAAGGCATTTAACTACTCGTAATATTAGACATTTTGTAACTTCTCAACTATGACTGGACTAAGAAAGCTTTGGACAAAAATTAAAGATGTGTTTAAAGTAAATGGACAGCTGTTTGTTTCAGTTGGAAAGACATCAAGAAGAGCAAATGTAGACATCAGACAACTCATAACATCTGATATATAACAGTACATTATTCTTGTCATTGGTTATTAGTCATTGAATACACACATTAACCCTTTCTGGTACAGTGCGCCCCCGTGTTACGAACTTAATCCGTTCAGCGGCTACGCTCGTAACTTGAACTGCTCGTATGACGGGCAATCCAAACCCAATCAATCAATCAAATTTTATTTATATAGCCTTAAATCACCGAAGTCTCAAAGGGCTTCACAGAATGAAAAGAGGTCGTACAGAGACATCTTTTCAGTATAAGGTACACAACAGCATCCCCTGCCAAAGCTCCCAGAGGGGGAAGGAAAAACTCAAAAACCCCAATTTGGGGAAAATCAGAAACCTCCAGAAGGGACCACAGGTGGGAGGAGCCCCCTTCCAGACCCACAGGTTGAAGTGGATGTTGCATGTACCAGACACAGAAACAATATAAATTACAGAAAACATATTGTGCTATATACTGTAGTGCAGTGATGTCTTGACAGCAGGCAAAGCCATTGGGCAGGAACCATCCCACATTCCAGCCAGGTGGACCGCAAACGGCCAAACTCCTAACCCGTGATGGTCGACCAGCGCAGGACCCAATGGAGGCGGTAAAGTCAACCCTCACCATCTAGCTAGCCCCCTCTCCCAGCCGGAAGAGGGGGGCAGGAAAAAAGAAAAAAAGAAGAAGGCTGCAGACAGGCTAAATTAACTAAATGCTTTTGAGTATAAATGTGTTTTTAGTCAGGATTTAAAGATTTCTACTGAGGTGGCTGCGCGAACTTCCATAGGTAGGGCATTCCATAGTACTGGCGCGCGAATGGAAAATGCCCATGTTAATTAGTGAATGCGTGCAACGCGTGCAAAAACCTTAGGTAAAAACATCACGACTTTATACACATATTAAAAATGAGTAACATAATCTACTGTACAGTTAAATTAAATAACATATACAAAGGAAAAATGACATTTACCTTTGGGGCTACGTGACTTGAGCTGGGTGGAGGCGGAGGGGAGCAGGGACCAACCCGCAGAATTTATTTATTTATTTTCTTAAACGGGAACTTTTCTCAAACTAGAACATTTCACCGGCGATTTCCTTCTATTTAATCCATAATAGAAGAAGAAGAAGCCTCTCAATTTTGTTGTCGATCGGGGTCCGTCCCCCGGCAAGGAAAGTCTTGCCCTTAGAAGATTGCCGAGCGGTTCCGTCCATACTCACGAGCAAGGTTAACCATGCGTGCGCCTCCTTCGTATTTTTTATTAATCTCCTGCTTTGTTTCTATTGTTATCATCCTCTAACTTCTTCCTTTATCGCCACTTGCAATTTTAGAAGCCATGTCTAACAGATAAAGTTTGCAAAGTCTTCACAACATTCCTTCCTTCCGTTTTTGACTGATTTTCTCTCCTTCCTTCCATCCCGACTAGCTGTGCCATCAAGCTAGATAAAGGCGTTCGGCCAATAGCATATCAGCATTTCTGTGATTGACGTGACACCGGCCAATAGCATCTCCGTGAGTGAGACCGGGACTGACACCGTGACTGAGACAGTGACTATGACATTGTAAGAGCAATAGCGTTCAACGTTGCCGTAAAGAGCGTCAATTTCTGATTCGGTTGACGTAATCTACTTATACAATGGCCGGCATGTCGGACTGCTCGTATGACGGAAGGTTTGTGCGTAAGTGGGGGGCAAAAAACTCCGCCGTCCACGCTCGTAAGTCGAAATGTTCGTAAAAGGGGGTGTTCGTAAACCGGGGGCCGACTGTACAGTGGTCTCTATCGTGAACAGCTGTTCAAATGTTTTTTTTTCTTTTCAACATTAATGAATCTTAAAAAATATATATATATATATATATATATATATATATATATATATATATATATATATATATATATATATATATATATATATATATATATATATATATATATATATACATACATTTAAAAATTGATTGGAATTGCTCCTTGTTTTTATTGTGATATGTCTAGTAATACTACGCAATGAAATTTCTATTCTGTTCACTTCGCCGAGCAGACTACTTTCCATAATCGAGCAAATAATAAAGTCGGCAATAAAACAAAAAGTAATAGAGCAATAAAGGCAGTAATAAATAACCACTAATAAACAAAAAGACTTACATTCTGAGCCTATTTAGGAGTAGATGCGACTGTAGAACAATACAAGAGATCAGACCCAAATGCAAGACTTCACGCAAAGAATACAAAGTCACACTGTTTATCAACCGGCAGGGTTCTGTTAAAAAAACAGGCAATCAGGCAGAGACAAAGCAGAAATCTTTGAGAGAATGTGATGCTCAAAGCAGGGTCTAGAAACAAACAGGGTTAGCTCTTTTGTGAACAGAGGGCTATTGAAAGGTGTTCTGGAATTTTTTCTACGGGGTGGCCAGAGTGTCATAACACCTCAGTGAGGGGTGGTCAGGGGTGGCATGCACAGAGTTTTAAAGAATTGTATTTTATGAACTGAAATGTAAATATGCAGCTAATTTAAATAAGTGGCAGGTGTCAAGGGGTATAACAATACTGCCAACATTTTAAAATGGCAGAAAAATCCTTTCCCCTACATGTGGAGGTGGCCAAATAGTGACAAGGATTGGCCATGGCTACACTTGGGCACCATGTAGCATCGCCCCTTCTGGAACATGACTACAGGGTAGAATGAATTGTCAACAAGACATAATGTGACTGATTAAAAGTACCATAATCAAAAGCAGTCATTTACAAGCATATAGGACCACCACAACAAAAGCACATTTCTCAGCCATCTGTCTCTTGCCCTGCTTGACAACATTAGGCTAGGATGCAGAAGCTCCTCTGCAGGAATTGTCAAGCAGATCGATGCATCCCCTCCTATCTGAAAACTAGTGGCAAGAAAAAGACAGGTGGTTTGCGGCATTGATGGACAATGTGGTAATGCGCGCAGCTACATCGTCGACTCTGCTTTTTCATTTCTGTAGTGGTAAATTACAACCAGCTGTGCTTCTGTTTGTGAAGTTGGACAACAGCGCAAGTGTTCATCTCACTTTAGTTCACGTGACAATCGGGGGTGCTGTGGCTGTAGTTGTGTCTTCTGTGGTGACCCCACATATTTCCAATTTTTATTTGTATATGTTGAACATGATTTTTTTGTTTTTTTATCATTTACAACTGTTTTTCAAGCAGTTGCTGTACATGTGTAAGCATGTGTTTACTGCACTTAGCTCATCTAAAACATAGATTGCGTGACATCGCTAAAAAGCGCCATTGATACTTCTGTTTAGCTTGATTATTGAGATCATTCTTATCCTGCTACCGTGGAATCCCACCAAGATTAACTACGCCCACTGAAGCAGAAGAAAGAACATTGGATAGGATAAGAAGTTTACTCTTTGAAAAATTGTCTTCCCTCATGCCTTCTTGGGTCCTCTGCATTTTTTAGAATTGTTCCTTTAAGTTTTGCCTTGATTTTTTTTTGCATTTCAATCTCAACCTGTACCAACATCACTTCTCTGACCCACTTACTCATATTTCTAATGTGACTAGAATTCACTACTTTGAACTGTCCTGTTTCTTTCATCCTGTCTGCTGAAACTCTCTGATATTTATGACTACAGAAATCGGAAAGTTTACATTTGCAGTTTCTGTCCAAAACGCTCACCATCTCAAACTCCAATGACTTTTCTCCCTAAATGCAGAGGACTACTAGATCTCAAACCTCTGACGGATTTTCAATTCCTACTCGTTTTGATCTCTTTTCTGCACTTGTTGCACTACTTCTGGATTTTTTTTTTTTTTTGTCCAACTGAGAAAATAGCCTCTCTTTTTGGTGTACATAGTCTAACCACTTTCACAAATTCCCAAATCTCCTCACTCTGGTCTATTCACAAGGCATCTGTCCCTATCCGTCAATGTTTTCTTCTGTCTCGGTTTCTTCCTTTTGCCAATTCTTTTTCCTACTACTCAAATATTTTGTGTCTTCTGTGCAAGATTGCAAACCTGTTGCAAGGATTTAAGATAAAAGCCTGATATATGCTATGAGATTCAGAGCGCTGGGCTCATAGATGTCACAGTCACAGCATGCATGCCACAGTAATGTTTGCTACAAGCTAAGTTTGAAAGTAAAGGAGCAACTGTACTTTTCATACATCTGGTAGTTCATCTGCTGGCAAGTAAAACACAGGCAGAAAGCCTTTTAGTGTGACTTTTAGTGTGTAGAATAACCTCTCTCCACATTTCTTCCAAACACTCACCTCCTGATGCTCAAGAAAAATAGGACTGTTGTAAAAGTTCTGCCCAAAAGGCACAACACAACAAGTGCCCGTGGCCAGCATAACCAACTTCAGCTCAACAAAAGATTTAGCCTTCATCTTGAATAAAGTGTTAAAGTATTTTGTTATTTCTAATTGTTTCATTACTGTACATTAGTATGGATTAGCAATATACTGATAAACCATCCCGTGAGAGATGTGTGCATTTGCTGATGTGTTAACATTAGCATTAACATCTGAAGTTATTTAAGCAGAAAACAATCGTGTTGCATGTTAACTGATGTTATTGTTTATTTTTTTACATCTACATTTGGTATTATTATGCCAAATAAAGACACACATGCGAGAGTGTTGCAGACTTTACACAAGGAAGGATCTACAGGGAAGTATGAAAAACCACACTCTGAAAACAGGGATATATTACATTGTCAAAAGTTGTTAAGCAGTTCTCAAAGTTTCGAGGTCAAGCTGTGTTCACTGTGATTTTGTTACTTTTCCAGGACATGGCCGTGTTCCATTTAGTCTCTTTTACTCTCATGCATTTGCTCAAACTTTTCCAAAAGCTGTGAGTTCAAGTTGTGCATGTTAGGTATGGCCACAGCTTTCGGCTTGTGCCATACTGTTTTGTATTTGTTTAATGGTGTGTTCGAATGGGATTGTGTTTACAATATTACCTCCTGTTATTTACTACTTTGAATACCAAATATCAACTTTATGACTTAAAATGATGTTATATCTATATACACCACTTTCCATTTGATAGCACATGTGTCCCAGTGATTCCTCAATTTATAGCTTTGCTGTATTAACAATGGCACAAGCCCCAGACGGCTGTAAATTTCATAGCAATGCACATTTCACATCTCACAAAATGTATGCCATGCAATAATCTCAAACTGTAAACTCTGACTTCTGCATATTATATTTCCACAAATAAAGGATATAAGTCATCAGTCCTCTCAGTTTTTGTCATATTTCATGAAGATTTCTGCATTACCTTAAACATACAATTATTTCTGACATTGGCTTTAAAATAGACTACGATAACAATAATAATAATAATAATAATAATAATAATAATAATAATAATAATAATAATAATAATGATAATAATAATAATAATAATCCATCGATTCTACTACAGTCTACCAAACTTAACCCAATTCTACAGAGCATGATACCAGATCCAGTTGGCAAGATGGTGGTGGTCAAGTCCGTGCAAGATAAGATGAGTGAAACATAATAACAATAAATTGTATGCTATGTTCATTATGTTTGTATGAAAATAGTCTCGTCCAAAGAGGTTTGAATGGCCCTCTTCCTGACCTATCAGTTCTCTCAACTCAGCATTGTTTATATAGCATGTTGAAACAGCCATTGCTACACTTGGGATAAAATCAGTCACGAAATAACAAACACACACAGTTCGCTTGAGGCGTACAGTGAAGAAACTTTGGAAATCTGAATTTGTGTTGGGGCAGAAGCTCTCTTTTTGGCAGCTGAAACTTCAAACATGAGGCTGAGATTTGTATCTTATGTCCCACCCCCTCAAAATCTTCCCTCATTATCTATCAGCTGTCCAACAGAATGCGTATGGGTCCGCATCACAGAACTTTTACATACAAATATAGCATAAATAGCTTGAAATTTTCCATGTAGCGAGACAGATCACAAAATTGAGTCATCGGATCAGAGCAAAGACCTAAAGTCGCATTTGCTGTTTAAATCAAGAATAGCCTAAAGATTTAGAGGAATGTGCCATTTTAGGCAGTAACAGAGTTTTGTGCCAAGTGTATTTTTAGAGGCACCAAGCCAACTGCTGATATGAGGAGGAGTTCAGATGTAGGGTTTCCGGCGGTGAAAGAATATGCTTGATGTAACAGTGTGACTTACTTGATGTGCACTTGTAATTCATCCACAGGTAATATGGCAGGGGGCCTCACCATACGCTCTTGTTTATCATCCCATCAACCACTGATGGTTTGGTGGAATGACATGCTCAAATGTGAAAAGGTACAATGATTGCAGATTTCTACCTATTTCAAATGGCACTTTCAAACTTAGGAAACGTCGTGGCAGTTACTAGCAAGTGCAAGTCCAGGTTCTCCTTAGTGGTACTGAGTGTTACTCAGTAACTTCTTCTTTGGAAAGAGGGGGATTTCTTTTTCCGGACCGCAACAGAAATATATTAGAAATACTGTATGTACATAGGCAGTAATGTGACCATTTCTATTACAGCATTTACATGTTAAAGTACAGTTTATCTCAAAGAAATGACGATGCAAATAGTGTCAAGTGCTGCCTTACCATCTGACTACATTTTGGCCTGTTTGGCTGCTGCTTCTCTTCTGCCCATCACCTACTTGGAGCAAGGACCAAACGGTAAGTGAGGCTGACATTGTGGATGATTCTCTTTTGTCTGTTTAGAAAAGGGCCTGAAAAAGAAGCATTACTGTTTATTATGAGTGTGCCAAAAATCAATTTGCATAAGAATCGGAATTCTCATTTACTGCAATTTTGTTATGTTCTTGTGGTGTTTTGTTGTGTTTTGGTTGTTGGGATTTTTTTTGTTCTTTTCTGTTCTGGGTTTTTGTGGGCTTTTGTTCATGTGTTTTATGTCATGTTTTGTTCCCCCTTGTGTCTGTCCTCCGTCAGTGTGATTGTGCCCAACTGTGTGCATTAACCTGCTTTCTTTGTGTTGGCCAATCAACTCCCTCTTCCAACCGTTTCTTATCCAGGTGTTCCATGTTGTCGCATTGGATGTGGATGTATTAAGTTTGCAGTGTCCTTTCACTTCTTGTCGGGTCATTGTCAACGTGTCTAACTGTGAAAATGTTACTCCCAGTCCCTCGTTGTCATTGTGCTCCTGTGATTTCCCGAGTTTATAGTGTTTTTGGTCCGAAGTTTATTTCAGTTTTTTTGTTTGTCACTTTTTGAAGTCATCGACATAGTTAATGTTTTCCATCTTTATATTAAACCAGTGTTCCCGAGCACAGCTGTTTGCCTCCCTGCCTCTGGGTCCACACCTTCACTCAACGATGCCTGTAAGCAAGTTCTGGAAAGTCAACCAAAAACAAACAATAGAGGAACACCCCCCCCCCCCCCCCCCCCCCCCACCACCACCACCACCACCACCACAACTTTGTGAAGCCACACGGCTGCGAGTTTAAATGCAAAGCTTCACTCCGCTTTGAAGAATGATAATTATGCATGTATTTATCAAAAGAGTCTTTTTCTCTACTGTGGGTTCCAATAACATTGATGTCGTGATAAATACTTCTGCCCCCTTCCTACTAAATAGGTCGACAACAGGATCTTCTGCTTTCCCTCACACTCGACTATCCTGGCTCTCTTAAGTGCACATGTAAATTAATTGAGCTACCCAGGAACAAATATTCCTAAAGAATAGAAAGCAAATGATCCCTAATGAACACAACACAAAACTTCAGCATGCCCACAAAACAAAATATAATAAAACAAATGAAGATAAAATACAAAATAATGTATGCGAACTCCAAATAAATTCACATATTACGCACGTACATGTAAATGCATGAAAATACTGTTTGTCATAAATATACTGAGAAATATTAACATTTTTCACTTGGGCAACAGTTTTTCACATAGTATTTTTTATCATATTTAATACTACAGAAGCTATACTATTCATAGCTAGCATCAAAGAGTAGAAGTCGTCCACATGCTATTCTAAAATTGGAATCAAATTAAATGGAATTGTTAGTCATAGATTCCCACCCCTATTGTTTAGCATCAACCTGATAGACCGTTGCTGATCATTTTAACACTGTTGTGTGTAGCATTTAATATTGCCCATTCGGCAGCCTGGTTATCGCTGGTAAAAGAGACAATAAAGGGCTTTCTTGTCTCTGTGTTTTACTGCCACAAGATGACCAAGTTTTCAACATTAAGCCATGCTATTAATCAAAAACTGTCAAGTTGTCTTAAGAGCAGCATGTAATCTACCAAACCTCAAAGGAGGAGCGAAAACACATCACCCAATGTGGATTTTAAATACGCTTAATCAAAAACTCGAGGTTAGATGCTAGAGAAAGTGCACTTATGTCTCAGTGAAGGTCACTCCTATTATGTTTGATGGAAGTGCATCTTCATAAGTCACTTTTCCATAAGAGGTGTCCCTTATGAATATAAATCAGAATAAGAAGCCGGTGTGTGGTACGATGAAGGTAACTGTCCAGTTTTCACAGTAGTGCCAACACTTCCAATGTCAGTGTGACAGAGGAGGACAGAGCTTCCATTAGCAGAGAGCTGGTATTTGACTTAAACTATGAAAATTAAAATGTACTGACCAAATTCTCCATGTCCTCTGTGAGATGAATGTCCGTGGGTATTTAAAAAAAAAAGATTGCTGACCTATCTGTCATAATGTGTTCAATCACCCAAATAATCTAGAGATTTGTAATTTATTTTGTTAAAAGATCAGTCATCTCTGCATGCGTAATCACAGGGAATTTACAAACATAGGTTCATAGGATTTCATAATGGTCAATATATATAAAGAAGCTACTTGCATCTTTGTTTTAGCTAACCCTTTACAGAATGTTGGGGAGGTGTGTGAGACTGTTGTAGGGCATAGCGATAAAGTGATGCAGGTGAAAACAGAATTCATATGGATCCTCACTGACCTCTAAAAGATAGAAAGCGAGGGAAGTCAGACAGTTTATTAGATTACTTCTGATGTCTCGCGATGGACCGTTTACCCAGTCACTGCCTGGGGGTGGGGGTGGGGGGGGGGGTGGCGGGGGGGCAGTTCTGTGGCTCGACACTGGCACCAAGTGGAATACATAGAGCATTGCCAAAACTTTCAACGAGGGATAGAGGTTTTCCGTATTTCTCAGGAACCTAGGGGTTATTTTTTTAGCAAAAAAAAAATAATAATAATAATAAAAAGTTTATATATGGTAATAACATATTAAAATAAAAACGTTGCTTCTGAAAACTCCAAGTTTATCTTATAGTTTAAGAAATGTTCTTGCGATTTATTTTGGAAACAATAAAGTAACTGTTCCTTTCGAGCAAAGCAAAGCAATGCATTTCAAACTGTGTCGCTATTTTTCATTTTATTGGCGTGTGATGTGTGTCTTTGTAGCCAATCTGAACTAACTTCTCAACCGAATTGCGTTGTGTAGATGAGAAACATTCAAAGTTGATACATAGAACATGGACAAATAATAAATCAAACTCTCCACCATCTTGAAAAAGACATGTCCTATTACGAGATTAAAGTCCATCCATCCATTTCCTATAACTGCTTATCCTCACAAGGGTCGCAGGCTTGCTGGTGCCTATCCCAGCTGGCTTCAGGCAGTAGGACAACCTGAATTGTTTGCCAGCCAATTGCAGGGCACACAGAGACGAAAAACCATTCACACACCCAACCACACCTAAGGACGATTTACTATGTCCAATACACCTGCCATGCATGTTTTTGGAGTGTGGGATGAAGCCAGGGTGCCCGGAGGGAACCCACGCTCTCGGGAGAGCATGCAAACTCCACACAGGGAGGTCGGAGACAGCTGGATTTAAACTCAGGACCCTTAACTGTGAGGCGGACGTTCTATTCACTGCCCCACCGAGCCGCCCTGAGGTTAAAGTCTTATGTCCATAATTTAGCCAACATTTATGACTGAGATTTCACGTATACGGAAAGTCTGGTTGTTTGTACTGTATATGTTTTTGTTGTTATTAATGTTTAGCTGTTCATTGTTATATTATTGTTATATTATTGACAAGGGATTTGTTAAAATATTGTGGACCGAAATGCCAATTCAACAGTCTCAACACAGGAGTTCAAAACTAGTCATAGTATGCCATGTTATAGGCATTTCTGAAATCTAGTGGTAGAAATAGCGTACAGCATCAATTGTCGCTGTAAATTGTGAGATAATTTACATTTCATTGGTGAATTATGAGAATGGAAGTAAAGAAATAGTGGAAGCGGGATCAATAATTTTTCTATGATCACATGTTCACATAATAAATTTTTACCTAATATTTTTTGTTAAAGGTCAAATTAGAAAACGCGATTAAATATAAAAAAAAATCTCCATGCGTAATTTAAATTGTACTCTTTTAAATAATTTTAATCTATTTATTTAATGTGATTCATTATTTTTCCGGTCTCACTGTTTTTTCCATGCCGTGCATTTATTTTCTACTTTTGAGTGATAAACACAAATATACAAAAGACGATCATTAAGTGATATTTGGATTATGATATGGTGAAGCAACAAGAGATCTCAGCCAAGGCTTTAAACGTTGACGATGGATAAAAAAAAAAAAAAAATCAAAACAATCATTAAAATGTAAGCCTTTATTCTCATGTGCCTCCGGTGTATGCCTGCACGTCTGTTTTCACTTTTGAGGGGCACTTAGCCTCTATACTTGACTGGACGAAGTTTTTCCCCTTCAGTTTGTTGCTGGGATTCGACCAACGGCCTGCCACCTGCGATTTCGGATCTTTTGAGGTTGTTTTTAATTGTGCTTCATAAATAAATTTTGACTAGATTTGACATATTCCTAAATTGAGCGACCAGATTAAAATTGAAGGAACAGATGAACAAATTGAGGGAACAGATTAGTAAATTGAGAGCAAAAATGACTAAACTGAGAGTACAGATAACTAAATTAAATGAGATTAGTAAATTGATGGCACAGATTAATAAACTCAGTGAACATTAATAAACTGAGGACAATGATTAGTAAATTGAGGGAGTAGATAAGATTTTTTTTCTCATACACTGGCATCAAAGGGGCCCCGTAGCTGTCTTGAGTGCCTTAAGTAGATCCCCTTCTATTTTTCTTTACATCTGTAGTCCAGGTTTCATCAACATGCTCTGATGTTAATAGAAGAAATACATCGGTAAATATTCATATTACTCAGATATAAAACACAAGCGTTTGTTTCTCAAACATATACACATACGCATTTGTTATGAATAGGTGAATGAGAGTCATCAAACTCCGTGCACGTTGCTTTATCTGCAGCTGTGCCACAACCAATATGGCGGATTCGTTGACGATTGCAGGAAAGAGAATCACACAAGGCGGTATTTACGGCCTATATATCTATGGCGGGAACAGTCGAAGGCTCGAAGTAACCAGGAAGAACTTGTTTTCCGATGTATATCTTGCGTTGCTCTTGGACATTCATGTGAGTTGAATGATGCGCTCGGTGCGATACGATGTTAATGCTCGTTGTTCAGCCCTTATATTAAATGCTGTATACTGCTCAGTTGTGGTGCATTCACGTTTACGAAGGCTTAAAGCTGCCCACATTAATGCACTGATGCTCCTTGTTCGTGTTCGAGATGGCATATTGCCTGTCAGTTGTTTGTGACTAAAAGAGTGATAGCATTTAATGGGCTAACAAGACAGCTGATTTGTAGTTTCATTAGTCGATTAGACAAAACAAAGAACCACATAATAGAAGCCCTGGTCAGCCCAGTGAAACGCTGTTTTAGATTCACCTCTAAGGTTAGAATGCATTGAAGCGAATACTTAGTATTTATTTGACTTGTACACCTTTATATCTTTTATGTTTAATCATTTGTGATTGTGTTATGTTTGTGTGTCTGCAATAAAGAGTTGATTATTTCAACACGTTTACTGATATAGAAGTTCAACGTGAGTAAGTTTATTTTGAGATTAATCTAGTTGGCTAACGTTATTACTAACACATTTCTGAATGTAAATTAATTTTGAACACAGCTAATGCAGATTCTCGCGATAAATATACGTATATATGCGATATATAAGTACTAAATATGTCTGTGGCATACCTAAAGCGACAGGCAGACCAATCCCACTCTTCCACTAGATGGCAGAAGATACCATTGATATGTGATTTCCTTCCGTTATTTATTTATGACGTTGGCTCAATTAAGTTTGGAAATCACTGCCTTTGAGCATAAATCAGTCTCCTGATGATCTACTATGCGAATTGTTACCAACTCTAAGGGTCACATACCCCCTTTATTATCTGTGTTCTTACTTTTTATAGGACTTTATTGGAGTTCAGAGCATCATAATGTCTCACAATCAAGCCAAAGTAAAGCCAGATGAACTTTTCTTGGAGGTAAGTCGATCTGAACATGGAATTTTATTGTAATATAATATAGCAGCAGCAACAATGCTGCTGTAATGTTTGAACCTAACACTCTCTTATTGTGAAATTATCCATTGATGAACCGGGCTTTAACCATGCAGTGTAAATCCAGCCTAATGTCCAATTTATGACCCTAAAATTGTGAAGGCGTAGATCAGACAACAACCCTATTATCTCAAGGGTGTATTGGATTACCAAGGTTTTATTTTGATGATAAACTGGCATGCCTTTTTTATTGCTAGAGATCAAAACGACAGTACCCATAAAACACACTAAATTTAAACGCACACATCATATTTACACTAAAGTATAAATAGAAAGGTACAGTATTTGCCGCGTCAACTTGACCATGTTTTCTTTTCAGTCTGTTTTAGATGGCTCAGGGGATTTACGTGAAATGCTACCAGCTTTCAACAGTAGTCATGAGTCCCAGAAAGGGATTGTATCACCATGGAAAGCTAACAAATGCAGCAGTGAAATGGGAACAGGTAAAGGCATTACACTCATTCTGTAAATACTGTAGTTATGTATTTGCTTTATACAGTAGATATGGTATTTATGTATACACACACACACTTAAAATATATTGTCTCTCACTGCATATATATATATATATATATATATATATATATATATATATATATATATATATATATATATATATATATATATATATTAAACCTATGCTGTTTAACTCATATCCCTCAAATACAATATAAATCAGCATACCCTGTGTGACTACATAGAACATTTTTTTGTAAAGAACATTTTGGGAGCGACTTCTCCTTTAATGTCAAAGCTGTCATTGTTTCAACAACATGTCGGTTTTCAACACATGTGTTTCAAACAGTTTGTACTTGAGACATAAATACAGTGGGCCCCCGGGTTACGAACTTAATCCGTTCAGCGGCTACGCTCGTATCTCGAAATGCTCGTATAGCGGGCAATCCAAACCCATGTTAATTCGTGAATGCGTGCAACGCGCGCAGAAGCCTTAGGTAAAAACAATATATTAATATTGAGTGACATAATCTACTGTACAATTGCATTAAATAACAAATACAAAGGAAAAATGATTTTTACCTTTGGAAAGACGTGACTTGAGCTGAGATAAGCAGAGGGGAGCAGAGACGAAAGCTTAAAGTCAACACGGTAAAGCAGATATGCTATTG
Organism: Hippichthys cyanospilos; assembly: GCF_059441005.1. NCBI lineage: Eukaryota > Metazoa > Chordata > Actinopteri > Syngnathiformes > Syngnathidae > Hippichthys > Hippichthys cyanospilos. Next base: position 7,491,510 of record NC_142371.1, read on the forward strand.
GTCTTACAGTGTCACAGTAACTTTTTCAGTCAGGGTTTTCTCTTCTTCCTTCCATCCCAACCAGCTGTGCCATCAAGCTAGATAAAGGCGTTCGGCCAATAGCATATCGGCACTTCTGTGATTGACGTGTGACGTCGGCCAATAGCATCTCCGTGAGTGAGACCGGGTGACCTTAATCGACCAACAGCATATTGGCGTCTCCTTGACTGACTGATACTTATTGGCACGTTTTTTTTAAACGGTTGGAATGTATTGACATCTTATTGATTAAAACACATTTAAACTTGTGACGATTCTTTGTCCTGCAATCGGCACACTTAATTTCAAGTCAGCTGTTTTTCCCGACGTGAATTGAGCTGGGTGGTGGCGGAGGGGAAGGTTTGCATGTGTTATATTAACAAGGCACCACACTTATAGATTGTTCGAGCATCAGTTTACTGTTCGGTTCAGCTCACAGTATTGCAACAATGGCGCTGCCCCAAAGCATGTTGGGAGGTTGCTCGATTGACATGACTTGCAATTATGTCAAGCATCTACTGGATGGTACTATAATACCACCCGTATCAGAGAGCAGACCTACGCTCGGACATAGCGCGCGACGCACATATGCTATTGGTGTTACAGTGTTACAGTAACTCTTTCAGTCAGGGTGCAAATCACGGAGATACTAAAACATCATCCTCTTATTTCTTCCTTATCTAACAGATAAAGTTTGCAAAGTCTTCAAAACATTCCGTTTTTCACTCATTTTGTCTCCTTCCTTCCAACCTGTCCCATCAAGCTAGATAAAGGCGTTCGGCCAATAGCATATCGGCATTTCTGTGATTGACGTGTAACGCCGGCCAATAGCATCTCCGTGAGTGAGACCGGGTGACCTTAATCGACCAATAGCATATTGGCGTCTCCTTGACTGACTGATAATTATTCGCACTTTTTTTTTTAAACGGTTGGAATGTATTGACAATTAATTTAAAAAAAAACACACATTTAAACCAATGACAATTCTTTGTCCTGCAAAAGGCACATTTAATTTCATGTCAGCTGTTTTTCCCTTTAGCTGTACAAACACTACACTTAAATGGTAATATATTTACACACCGTGAGTGAGACAGTCAGTGTGACATTGTAAGAGCAATAGCGTTTACGTTACCGCCACAAGTATGTACTAATGATTTAAAATGACGCAACTGCTGAATTTGTTGACGCAGTTAAGCGAGAACTTTCTACACACTCAATGGCTAGAATGTCGGAATGCTCGTAAGGCGAGAGGTTTGTTCGTAAGCGGAGGACAAAAATCTCCCTGATCCACGCTCGTAAGGCGAATTGTTCGTAAATCAGGGTGCTCGTAAGCCGGGGGCCGACTGTATGAGTTTTTTGGTACTGACATTTCTAAAAAGGGAGTAAAACGTCTAGTTGGCGCACCATGCTTCTCAATGTGTGCCTGCCACGACCCCTTTATGATGTCGTTCAATTTCGTGGGCCACGAAACATCCATCTAGACCACTTATCCTCATGAGGGTCGTGGGGTGAATGAAGGAGCCAAAAACGGGCGTTTTACTGACTATGGAATTCAGAACAGTGTCTATAGATAGCACTCGCCAACACATATTCCTCCTATCAAATCAGTCCCTGTGGGAACTCAGTTTGCATAACAACAGTTCAGCAGTTCCTGGCTTTGAATTTCTGGCTGTGTGCTCCCAAACACACATTTTTGCCACTTTGGCATTTCGTACAGTAAAATGTTGTAACTAATATATGAAACATTGCAATTTACTTGGCTGACTCGGTGCAAAATCGTGTTTATGGTGGAAATCAACACTGTAACATGGTTACAGGCTCCAAAAAATTGACTTTTAATAATAGGCCCCACTAAATAATTACCCATATCAAAGGTGTCTTTTTGTTCTTAAACATTAGTGTTGTATATCGTGACTTGTTTTGTAGCTTAATATTTTCTCCTTATAAAGATTTTGAGTTATTCTCTCCTTTGGTTTTACATTTGCACCAAGAAATTGCACTTTATTAGGAACCCTAAAAATGTCTCAATAGTGTTTTTAGTACAGAGGGTACACAAGTGACAAGTTCAATACTAAAGCAAAGATGAAATGGAACATGACATACAAGTATAGTACAAAGACACATTTTATGGACTCTTGAGAGAAGGATGAAAATATTGTATAGTGTTGGAAACAATTAAGCTTCAAAGCTCTGAGGATCCCAAATGCATAAATTCATCTCTGGAGCTTATCAGCATGTATTGTTTGCATTTCCTTATGTCAGGTGTGAACTCAAGTGAGGGATTGGACACTTTGATGGAAGAAGAAGAAAAGGCCAAGTTTTTTGGAGAACTTGAAGCACGAGCTTCGTCAAACATCGATTATTGCCAGTTGAACAAGGAGATTGACATTACAAGTCATACTTCCAGTATTAACCTCAGGTGTGTAAATACAAACAGCAGTTGTGTTTCCTTGACTTACAATTTGCTTTCCATTTAAAGCAAAACATGAAATTTAATGACTGGATAAAATTGGACCTTTTTTCTGGCGTCCACAAACATTTTTGAACTCAATTAGGTGTTTTTTGAGTTATATGACAATAAAGAACACATTGCATGTATGAAAGTAGAATCTCCTCTAGCAAAGTATCATTTGAGTACCACTACCAGTATGTAGACTTCGTCTGTGCAAAAGAATTAAATGTAAAATGTGTTCACAATGTGTTAACATTGGTTTGATTGTTGTTGTTTTTTTTAATCCAGTACCGCGTTTGTTAAGGTTTATTAAACTTTCAAGTACAATATTTTAATGTTTGTTTTTAAGCAAAAGTTTCTTGATACAAATCATTTAACTTTTGTGCAGGACATAAAACCTACAACCATGATTTAAGTACGATATTGCCAATTTTCTATTTCCTCTTAATGTCGTTGATGTTCAAAGCTTCAATAATACATATTTTATATTTACAGTATTGAGCATGCGTGTCTTTTATAAGGGTATAAACAATTTCACATTTTACCATTTTCTTGTCATTCTTTGCATGTGTTCTTTCCAGGTAAAAGATACCCACTTATCCAAAAATAATTAGATTTAATTCATAATCCATCCATTTTATGAATAATTTGAGGATATTACTGTTACACTTTACTGAGAATGGGTCTTATCCGTGCAGAATTGCTGAAGACGCACCTGATCTGAATGATGAAGACCAAAACAAGATTGCTGGCTCTCCATGTAAGTCGCAAGTACTGTATTTATCTGGCTGCTCTTTTGTCCCTGTTTATCCCCTGTTTTTACTTCCATGTTCATAGGTTTGCCACAGAGCAGTAAAGATTTTGAAGAGGAATTTGAAGATGTTGAAAAGGTTTGTTGATTTACAGTATATCTGACACAATTTGACTTAAAAGGTTGATCTGTTGGGTTCATCTTGAGCAATTGTATTCTCTTAGCTTGGCTGTTAGTGATGAACCCAACTCACCCTTTTGGGCCCAAGTGGCTTTCAGGAAGGTTGCTTGGTCACCACTGTCATGTCACATGCTGCTTAGAAAGAGACTCTCTCGAGACTCCTGACCGTGTCCCATCAGTGTGTGCTTGAGCTGATTGCTGGCCATTAGCGGCAGCATTAGCTGTCATCATTACTCTCATAAACATTACTGTTGCAACTCAGCAAATGTTTATTGATTTCATGGCTGACAATTGCTTCTTTCATGAGATGAGAATTGTGAAGACAAAAAAAACCCCAAAAGTTTAAGTCTTTGGTCCTTTTTTTTTTTTTTGTCTTGCAGAAGTATCGAAGGTGTCCAGTTATTACAAAAGGTAAGGAAGACCCTTTAACTCAAGGATGTCAAATGTACGGCCTGCGGGCCGGATCCGGCCTGCAAGGAGGTGTAATCCAGCCCCCAAGATAATTTTGTGAAGCACGAGAATAAATAATAGGACCGAACTCATTAGTCTGCCGTCCATAGTGAATAAGTAAAAAAATATTACTTTTACAACCAATGCCCCTGTAACTTAGAAGCAAAAGTGAAAAGTTGCCACGCTTGTACAAAAAAGCTTGCTGATCGCTTCCGTGACAGCAAATGGAACACTACACCAGCGTTCATGTTAGCATTAGAATCTAGCTTGCTCTTGCTACTGCTCATCGCAGGTAAAATTGCTCAATCTCTACAGAGTTTGACAATGGACAGGTTTCGCCATCACGGCCGTTACCAGACATTCGTTTTTGGTCCATGTTGTAATGTAAAAAAAAATCAGTCTTTCTTGTAAAATTTGCTTCATTCACGGCTCAGCAGTTTATCACACCGCTTCAGTATGTCAACTTCTTTTGTTCTTTTGTATATACAGTATAAACTTTCCACAAAAAAAAAAAAAAATATATATATATATATATATATATTTTTTTTTTTTTCTTTTTTTTTCTTTTGGGGGGGACAGGGGTTTATCCTGTTATCTGTGCCTCCACCTGTGTGAGAAAAGTTAGCATTGCAGCATAGAGCAGGTGTATTGACCTAGATGATATACTTAGAGAGAGGAAGGGCGTATTGACAGATATCTATATTTTTCTTTCAATGTGATCTATCTACTGTATGTGCTAATCAGATGAACATTGCTTTCAGATTCTGTGGATAATTTCTGCAATGACTCTCAAGGACAAAAGGAAGACAGAAGGAAAGAAGCACTAAAAGTGTTAGAATCTCAGGACAAAGGTAACACACAACATGCATAATTTGTGTCATGTGTTTTTAACTTTTTTGCTGTGCTTCTCCCACACTTGAAGGGGTAGTACCAAAGCTGAGCTTCTAACTGGGTTCCACTCAATGACCAGCCTCTTGTTTTTCCTTTTTTTTTCCTTTTTTATTTTGATTTTCCTCAATCCTTGTTATGTTGGTCACAGATAAAAAACCGGCTGTCTGCTCAATTCTTGCTTCGGATCCACAGCTACTGTATAGTAATTTAATGTCTGCGCCTAAAATCATCTTACGGCGTGATGGCGTCTATTGCTGACTCCGCTCTAGTCACGGCTACGTAATTGTTCCATTTATTTACCTTGATTACGCGCAGCTTCGTGATTAACGTGCTCGGCTTGCGCTCACGTGACAGCTGTCAAAAAAAAAGGCCGTTCGCTGTGACAATTTGTGTCCTTTCATTTCAAGGACACAATTGTTTTTGTCGATCCCAGTTAAATTATTATTTTTTAAAAATCCTGTTGGCTTAAAAAAAAAAAAAAAGCGTATTTCCCTTGAGTATCGCAAATTTTAAACTATAATTCACAACTTTTTTTTATCATGATTTGAGCCTTGTGGCTTTTAGTCCAGTGCGTAATATCTGTAGTTTTGTTTGCTTGTTTGTTTTAACTTGTCACCAGTGCGTCATTCCTGAAGTTTTTTTGTTTGTTTCTTTGTTTGTTTGTTTGTTTTTTAAACTAGCCAACAGGGAGCAACTATCAAACAGAACTGAAAAGATGTGCGTTTTTACGTAAAACCATACTTCTGTATACATACCTGATGTTACGACCTGCAGCTTATAGTCTGGTCCAACTTGTCCGTGACAAAAATGTTTTTTGTTCAATTTTTATTGCTATGGCGTACATGCCGATGCAGCTCAGAGGCCGGTTTAGAGTAATTTTCATTCATTGGAATGACCACTGTGGGATTCATCTTTTTGATAGAAAATATAGTTTTCCCATGTTTTATAAATACCTTGATTGTGGAGTGTAATATGTTTGCTTTTTTTGGCAGGTCTGTTCTATGAACAGAGTACAGGGTCAGATATGGATGCTCTTCACAATGCCTACCAACAGATTCATACTGGACAGGTTTCAGATGACCTTAAACAACATCATCTGTCACTGGATTGGAATGAGAGCAACAATAGACCGATTGCTTTGTCCTTCAAACGTCAGCAAGCCACAAAGTCACTTGAATGTGCTTCTACTAATGAGTCTGGTACTGTATTGTATTATGAACCACGCATACCTAATGTGTTAAAAATCTGCCTGAATTTAAATATTATTTTTATTTATCTATCTATTTATCAACTTTTTTTGTAAAAATGCGTAGCAAAATGTGGATTGTTAGGGCGGGTGGGTGGTGTCTAGGACTAGTTAATGCCAATTCAGTTCATTTCAAAGGGGAACATTAATTTACTATACAAGTAAAATGCGGTACAGTATAAGCTTTGTCACAAAATGTATCAGATATCAGTTCATCAAGTTATGTACCCATTTGCACTGCCCTTCAAATTTGAGCAAACAAAACACATTTTTTAATTCGCCAAAAGGCATTCATTAGCCTGGTTGAAATTTGTACATTCACTTGAGGAACATGATCAGCATCTATTCTGTATCTAGAATTACCCACTGCTGAAGAACTGATGCGACCCATCCGACCAGTCAGGTTAGTGATACAATATGTTCTCTTCAATCAGACACTTGTGTATAATCGTTTGCTTTCTCACAGAGAAACAAATGCTGATATTAAAACTAAACCGTCGTGGACAGAGCATATTTTGAGGTTATGCTTATTTGTTTCATTACTGTGTAATGTATAGTGTATGTATGATATGTTTTTAAATTGGTTCATATAATTTATAACAAACATCATCTTCTGTTTCTCACATTACTTGATCATAGTGAAGATGACGAGGAGCTCATCCGTCCATTAGACAGAACTTTTCCAATTTTGACCATCGATGAGGAACACCATGAAGAACCACAGCAGGCAGAATCAATAAAGGTTCAAGAAGTCAAGAAATCTAAAAGCTCACTCTTCATACATCCGGAACATTCGAAATCTGGCTTGACCCATCACATCAGAGATGAAGTAGAGAGACTGATGCAGGAACAGAACACAGGGGCTCCTTCCATGGCTTCTCAGCTTGGAAAAGAAAAGAAAGAACATGTGAGATAAATGTAAAATGTTAGATTATACTGTAGTGTAGATGTCTTATTTGAAAGACTGTGTGGTGTGCCAACAGTGGAATCTTTAAGGTGTAACTTCTCAAGCATAGCTGCCAATCAACAGAAATTCACGTCCAGGACAATTTGCCTAAAAATCCTTTTGGGCCCCCAAATACCTCTAGCTGTGGTACTGGGCTGAGGCCCCTGAAGTGTGTTTAGCAGCTCATGGATTGAGCTATGTGAACTTTGAGGAAAAAAATGTTGCAAAGAAATTATATACATATACAGTACAGTACATACAGATACAGTATGTTTATCACCAATCAGCATTTTTAACCAACAAAAGAATTACCCCTCTCATTAAAAAAAAAAAAAAAAAAAAAGTGAATCCACAGGTGCTAAACTGCAAATGTGTAGGGGTCCAGTGTACATGACTCTAAATACAGACAACAATCATACATATATAGATTGTGTAAATTCAGTCTTCGCAGAACGGAAGTTGCATGCTGGCATGCTTGATTATGGTTTGAACTTTGAAATTGTGTGCATATTTACAGTTGGTTTCCAGAAAATCTGGCCAGATTCCTGATTGTACAATTTAAGGGTCATTTGAATCCAAAGTTTCCACTGTTAATGTGGCTTATATCATAACGTATAATTGCATACACATGGCCAAGTTAGATTTGCTCATCGTAGTCACTGCAGTTAAAATCAATATTTTAAACACATTCTTTGTATTTTCTCACAGCGTCCCCAGCGCAGTACCTATAATCCTCCCTCAACATTGTCACTAAGGAAACCATTTGTGGCAACTTCATCGGTACAGAAAATTGAGGGTAAAAGGATGACAAGAGCGAATAAATGTCCTGCTGCAACCAAATCTTCTGTATCCCAAGCAATAAAGACCAGCCACAAAACTGCGAAAACCAAAGAAAAAGATGACAACAATGCAGGTTAAAACTAACGTTTACTCACAAAATATTTTGAATGACCTTCTTCCAGGCTAAACCAATGATCATTCTAATTATTTCAACACGATATATGTAACTGCAATAAAATGTAATGTGTTTTCAGTCATTTTTTTCCCTTACTTTGTAGACCCAGGTCTGAAAATGGGCAGTGAGCTCGTGGTATCTGTCCAGTCATTAGTGAATGTCCTTCAACAGCAAATGGCAGCCAACACTTGCCAGGAAGTATCAGATGTATGATATTTGCATCCCTGCCTTTGTCATACAATTGTCAAAATCCATTCACTTTCCATTTACCTTACATGCTTCTAATTCTGGGCATGAATAGTTGGGTTTCCACATCAACACTCCACTTAATGCTATACTGCCTTTTTGCATGATAGGTGAAACCTCCTCCAAGACAAGTAAAACAGTCGCTAAGAATGAAATGAACCGGATAGTTAAGAACATTCATTGGCATGCTGCTGTTTATTTAGATCTTCATATGTCAAGATGGTTGTGTTTACATACTCTCTAGCATGTTTTTTGATCAGATGTGTTTTGTTTTGTTGTTTTTAATTCTGAAGGGCATTCCACTGTTTGAGGAACTAACAGGTCAATTGACCCAGAAGGAAAAGGAACTGCAAACAATGAACCTACAAATAGAGGAGCTCCAGCAGCAAAACTATGTTCTGCAAAGCAAGGTTTATAAACATGCACACAAAGAACAACTGTATTTTTTGAGGAGTCAGAAATCAAGGTTCGAATCTGGGTTTGGGGTTTGTTAAACTGATACATTTCTAGATGTTATCTACTTTGTGCTTTCTTGTGCTGACAACTTACTTGTGCTCGGGGAGAGCATGCAAAGTTCACACAGGAAAGCTGGAGCGGTGGTTGAACTCAGGTCCTTGAACTGTGAGCCAGACGTGCTAACCACTGCCCCAACGAGCCGCTGCAAAGAAGTCAAACAAGCCAAATTGTGCCAAACTGATCTTAATTAACAGGACTGCTAATATCTTATTTCAAATAGGGCACCAAATGAAAAAGTATCTGGAAAAAAAATCAAAAAACAAATTTAAGTAATGCACCAAAGAACGCAACTCATCATATGGACAAAATTATTCGCAACTCTGTTAAAGACAAACCTACAATGCTTGTTTGCACAACAGAATTTGCTTAAGTAGTAGCTGTGTATGAAAATGGTTTTATTGGAAAAGGAAACCTCGGGAGGGTCAGTCTTTTTAGTATTTTTCACTCACCTTTCAAGGCCAATAGAATATCATGTGCTATGTCTATGTAAATCTGCGTGGTATCATATGAAAGATTGATATCCATTCCTTACTTTGAACTGCATGTAGATAATACCTGCATTATGAGTGTGAAAACACTGCCTTTCAATGTCACAGTTATCACTGCAGTGCTCAATTGGCTTATAATAAGGGAAGCATTAGTCAAGTGTGTCAGCTCCTGTCCTTTAAAAAACGTATTTGACCAGAATTTAATTGTTTATTATTTTAAAAGACGGAAATTCTCGTCCATGGCTCTCACTGGCTTCCTGTCAAGCTGTGCTTTTTCTCCTCTTTGTAGTTGCATCGTGCAGAAGAAGCCAGGAAAAAGTTTAGAGTGCCACAGAAAGCAGAGCCTATGACAGAGGAAGCCCTCCAACAGATTAATAAAGAAATTAGAGATCAGGAAGTCATCATTAATGGGTACCAACAGGTAAGCAATTTAGAAATGTCTTCCTCTGACTCTCTCATTCCTTTTTGCTTTTATCTTGGAGTCCGTACTGCACTGTTCGCGATCCTATCCATGTAGCATGTCTGTATGAAGTGGTATTTGACTTAAACTGGGGCCTTTTTCCTACAAAGGCAGAACGGTGAACACCACATCCGCCTCACCATAATTTATCCCCCCATTTTCATAACATATTATAGTACCTCACTAAGAAGTACGTCTACTAGCTAAGTAGTTTTTTAATTGTGATCTACACAGAATGCTTCACTTGTTGTATGGTGATATTGTACAGGAAAATGAGAAGCTCTACTACCAGTTGAAAGCTCAGCAGGCTAAGAGTACAGCCAATGAACAAGCCATGTTTCAAGAAAATCAAAGACTTCAAAGTGAGCTGGTTTTCACAAGGTAAAGTAAAAATGTGCACAATTGGCAACCAAGACATGACAGGTTACTAAAAGGTGAATGGAAGATGGTTTCTTCGTTTACACCATAAGAAATGTCCCCTTTAAATGAAGTCTAAATGGTATTTTTGTGTTCAGCCATTCTGTCTGTTTGCTTTTCTGTCGCATTTAGAGAGCAGCTCAGCAAATCGTCAAGCTCATTGAATCATCGTATTAAAGACTTATTAGCTGACATTAATATAGCTCAGGCAAGTATATCTTGTCACGCATATGTCTTTGATCTTAAGTCTATTTAAAGCGTCCTGACAGGATTTTGATGTGTTTCTTTCAAGTAGAAGAATGAGGCCAAACTGTCAGAGGACATTGACAGACTGAGGCAGGAGAACCAGGCTCTGCATCTGGAGATGGAACTAATCAAGGAGAGAGCTATGGTTAAAGCACAGACTATCTCCACCTCTGGTAGGACTGATAACAAACTGTGCTACAATAGATTTAAGATACAGTAGATTATTATTTGTTTATATATTAAGGAAATCATAAATGTGTATTGAGAGTTGGTACGCTTTTTGCATGTGCCAGTCAGTGTACCCGTGGATACACACAAAGAAGAAGTCCTGGCACTGAAGAAGCAGCTCCAGTGGTTTACGGAAAACCAGGAAGTGTTGTCCAGAAGAGATGCGGAGCGACTGAAGGCTGCTACAGCAGAGATCAATTCCCTTAAAGTTCAGGTCAGTTTCTGTGTGCGCTTGCTCCGGATAATCGTATATATGTATGTTATTCGGTCAGTCAATTGCATCAGTCAATATGAGGCTTTTTCAGAAAAATCGTAATTGTCAGGGGGTTTTCTGTTCAAACATGAATAGAATCTTACTTTCTCATGTAACAGTAAATGCTTTTCAGTCACTCTGGGCGGGAAGTAAACGGCAGGCATGGCTAACAGAGTGGTTTTATGTTTGAAATGCATCTCCGATCATTTGCCCATTAACTCTTTCAGTGCCGAGCGTTATTGGAAAAGGCAACCAATCGGCCGGCCGATGTTCAGCATTTTCACTCGTCCTTCAAGGCCTACAGAATATTTTGTGCAATGTCTCTGTAAACAAGGGTGGCATCATATGAAAAATTGATTTCCGTTCCTTACTTGGAATTACAAGTATGTCATGTATGTGTAGTATGTATGGCTTTCTTCCCTAACGTGAGCAACACTGCCATCCACTGGTCACTGTTCATCACAACAGTGCTCAATCGCCTTAACTTATTCAATGCCATAGATGAGAATGGTCGTCTTTTAAAATAGTAATAACAATAATAAATATGCTTTTGTTTTGTTTGTTATGGAGAGGAGCTGTCACTTCTGTCACTCTTGACTAATCATCCTCCTATAAGCCAATTGAGGACTGTAGTGGTAACTGTGGCCTCTAGATGGCAGTGTTTACATATCAGAATCGGTATCTGCCCGAAAAAGTCCTATCAGTTTTAAATTGCACTGTTTTTGGAAAAACGCTGACAAATAAAAAAGCATGGCACAGCAGATGAAAGATGCGGACTGATTTTATTAAAATTGGACTGTCTTTAAAATACTTGAATTATAAATCATGTCATACAGTCCCAACATGTCTTCTGATTGAAGCTGCTGCAATGTTGTGCAGAACAAATGGGTGCGCAAAAATCACGGTTTTGCCTGTGCCGGCCATAAGTGATAGCGATGCAAATCTCCATAGTACGTTTCAATGAAATTAATTTTAAAAGATAGTGCTCATTTTCAGGTAGAGCGCATGAAAGCCCAAGTGAGTAAAAGAAGTGTGGGACAGATAAAAGTGAAAACAGTCAACTTTAAAAGAATGCAGGACTTGGAGCTGCAGGTATGGCTCACCTCACACGCAAAATATAATGAGACAGCTGGTTTTAAGTGTTAATTGTTTAAAAATTGACCAGGTAAAACAGCTGGAGCAGATACTGAGATCCAGAAACCCAAACTCGTTGCCAGCTCTCATCGCCGCCGCAGCCGTTACTGATGCTAAATGGGATGCGGCCAAAGATATGAACACCCTTCTCGAGCAAAGGATACAACACATTGAGGCAGAGATGGAGAAACGTGATGAAGATGCCAAACAAAACCTACGTTCTATGGAGAAACAGTTTCAGGACACCAAGGTATGACTTGTTGAGGGAACACGTCAGGATAAAATAGAAATATTGCTTCCAAATTGCGAAAAATCGAATATGAAGTATTATTTGCTCATCCTTGCACACTGCAAGTTGGATGGTTCATACTCGTATGATTCACGACGCATATGAGAATTTTGGTTGGAGTGTTGGTTGCTCGTTGCTCTTTTTTTTTCCCGATAATTATTATGAGTGCCATTTTTAACATCAACCCTAAGAGTTTGAAACATGGTGTATTTTATCATCTGTCCAAACGATCTGGACTATAAATTGTAGCCACTATTGTCAGCTAAGGTAGGATTTCACAGTCGTTTTCAAGTCATGGTATCCAACTTGGCTCATAAAAAAAAGATCAGAGCGGATCTTTACAATGTACAAAATTTGCCATGGCAGGAGTCTCCTTTTACTACTCTGATTGGAAAATTGTGTGAAATGTTTCCATATCAAGACATTTTGCCTTCTTAGACTTATTTTTTACAGTATCTATCTTGTAGTTCATATCGCTGGCGCCAATCCATCCTGGTGAATTTCTTGTTGTTGGGGAACATTTTTTGTGTACCGCACTATAAGATGATCAGATGCTGTCACTGCTCTTGCTTTGGGACGGTCAAAATGCACCGAGTTGAGACGATGCTTACGTTAAAGCAACATAATCTCTTAAATGCACAGTCAGTTAGTGCTCAAATAAGCGCAAAACCGCATATCTGTGTCTCACCATGTAGCTGCGTTACGAACACCAGATCTCTGAGTTGGAACAGCAGCTCAAGCGCCAACAGGAGGCGTCAAGTACTGAATCGTGGATGTCGCAGGTTGAAACAATGAATAACAAGTTACAGCATATAAAGGAAAACTATGAGCAGAAGGAAACTTTTCTTCAGGATCAGATTGAAACTCTCAAAAAACAACTCCAACAAAAGGTTAGTATTTTTTATATCTACTGCCTAGCAATGAAAATGTTTTTTAATTGCAAAGTTTTCCACGATTATTCACGTTTCTTCAAAACAGATAGTTACTTGCACAAAATCTTGGAATTATATATGTACAGTCGGTGTAAATCACCTATTTCTCTCAGACCCTGCACAGCCCAAGCCGACACCAACGGCAGGCTGAGGAAGCTCAAGGTGCCCGCATAACCCGACTCAACCAAGAGTTGGCTACTAAAACACGGACTATTCAGGAGTTGACTCGTACTGTAGACAGACTGCAGAAAGAGAGGAGGAGCATGCTCTCCGGCCCTAATGTAGAACAAGACTCTCAAAGAAGAGAGACAAAAGCACCACCCTCAGCCTGTGCACAGGAAGAAATCTTCTCTGGCGCTGAGTGCGAGAGAACCGAGCAGCCCGCCGCCTTCGCAGGTATGCGCGTGACGACTTGCAAGAAACTCTTTTTTATTTGTGCGTGTTTTGCGGCTATGGCGGCCCAGTATGAACTCCTTTATTACGAACAATAGCTAATTTGGCGGAAAATGCCAGATTGAATATGTTTACATAAACAAGTGAAAACGTATAGTTTGCGATCAATGTGCTCAACGTACAACACGATCGATAAGAAGAGCAAATCCTTACGAAAATGCGTAAGTAGCGAATGTTGTCATAGTTCTCCTGCACAACGCGTAGCGTATATTATTTGATCCTATTGTATTTTATAATTCCACTGCACAGGAAGTCACATCACAGAGGTGATGAAGGAGAACGACACCCTTCGGGAGCGTATAAAGCAGCTTGAGCTTCACAGTGAGCAGCAAAAGGAGGCACTCAAAGCTGATGTTGTGCACACAAAGGAGGAGCTGTGCAGGTATGGAGACAACTTTGAGCCTCAGCAACAGAATGGGGATGTCTGAGTATGAATTGTTGTGTTCAGGCAAAGGAATCACTTTTTGGAGCAGATTTCCACGCTGAAGGCAGAAAGCCTCAAGGCGTTGGACCAAATGCGTGCCACTTATGCCGTGGAGCACTCTTCTTCAAAGGTTGCCCATCTTACCAATGAACTCAACACTCAGGGGGTAATCGTTTCACACCATATCGCACGTGTTTATTTTGAGAGGAATCGATAGCAATGTCTAAAACTGTTTTTGTTTTGTTCGTTTGTATTTCCATTCCGCACCTTCAGGTCAAGATAAAGGTTTTGCAAGATCAGCTGAAGGAACTGCATGGGGCCAAAGAAGCACTTGCCATATCACTATCTCGAGAGTCAGCTTTGGAAGCTCAGGTTTCAGTCCTTAGTCCTCAAGATGTTTTTTGTTTTGTTTTGTTTTGTTTTGTTGGGCTTTTTTTGAGTCTTTGTGTGCATTACTCTGAACACCATTCATCTATAAAATTCTGTGTTCCCAAGCTTTCGGATGTGCAGTTAATGCGCAAATGTTTTCCACATTCTGTAGCCAACAATTTTGTTCAGAAGTGCTAATTTACAATATTCATTATAAATCAGTGTACCATAACAAATCTTTGATTTATATATTTTTGCTGGGCTTTAGCTGAGAACGTCATCCATTTTCTCTTCTACTCTCAAGCTGCATTTTTCCCATGGGACTGTTTTTGGCACAGTTCTCCGTTTGAGGATCATCCAGAGTAATTGCACTTTGAAGGTAATTTGGATACTTTTCATGTGTTGTTTTTCTACTTTTCAGGTCGGTAAACTCTTAAAGGAACTGAATGAAATGAAAGAAGCACAGAGTCCAGAGGTAAAACTCCTATGTAGCCTGGAGGAAAAGATCCTCACCATGGAGCTAAAACACCAAAACAGAGAGCAAGAGTTGAATCAGGTAGAATGGCTTGAAACATATGATAGAGATTGTCATGGTACAAATCGGTGTTGGAAAATGGCCTTTGGCAGACAAGGCATTGTTCACTAAATCGTTTTTGTTTTTTTTAAATATAGTTGGTTAGTCACGTCAAGAGTTCTGAAGCACCTCCAGCTATATTTGATTTGGATTCAGGATGGGTTTAAAACCAGAATACAATTGATAGTATGTGTGGGGTTTGATCCTCCATATTCTTCTCACAGATCATTGGGGGTTCGTGGCTGGAGGGTGATCAGCAGGCACAAGTGGAATATTGGAGGTGTCTTGCACTGGACAAAACCAAAGATCTGGAAGCGTTCCGCATGGAGTTGGACTCTATTTTGGATATCATAAGACATCTGCAAAAACAGGGATTGATCCTCCCTACTCCCGACTCATGAGCCCCAACAGAGGTCAGACCATCCAAAATGGATGGACCATTTTGAATATTTCGGCTAATTCTCACAATTTCAAAAGCACACTTGTTTATAGCACTATTGTAAAAATAAAATGATCACATTTTATTGACTGGAGTTGCTTTTGGGTCCTACTGGTCACAATTAGAGGCGTCTGGTGGAGTTTTTGTTGGAGGGGGTGGGATCGTTTATAATATTATACTGTACATCAGAATCTATTATATGCATATACAGTGTATGTATGTATGTACAGTATATAGTGCAGTGTTTCAATTGTGATGTGCAGGACGAAACAATTGCACACCAGGAGATTGAGCTCACGTTTTATTGGGCACCAACTGACACAGTTGGTATCATCGGGTTGATATTTACCATATAAAAATAAATTAAATACCGTAGGTGGATAGGACATGTTATAGCAATGGTATTTTTCCACAGTAGTTCCATATACTGATGAGGGGAAAACAAACCTTGCATTTTGCTTGATAAATCCGTTTTTCTTTTTACTCCTCTCGATAGCACTGTTGGTTTAAAGATAGGGGTTTAAAAAGTAGCAAGTCGTGATGCGTTCAGCTCGGGGTTAAAACATACAACAACTGGTTCATGAAGCATCCCGAAGCTTCATTCTCCCATGTCCACCTGCCTCAGAATCAATTCAAGACCCTCCATGGACTGCCAACAGATCCAGTGTTATGCTTGCATACAGTGTGAGTGCATTCATTTGTATTTTCTGTCTCCAATACCATTTACATTGTTTTCATAAATGTGACACATAAAGCCACACAACTTGACAAAAATTGGCTTACACAATCATTTGTACCCCTTGAGTTTTTTCCTCATTCTAACACATTATGTATGCTAAACATGTTCATGGGGAGTTCAAGAGGTATACAAGAAGTGGTACAGTACATCATTAGGTGAAAGAAAATCATTTCCAAATTGCATGAATTGACAATGTCTTAACCCTGTATTGGGCACAGCGGCCGCTTTCGGCCAATAGTCTAAACAGGCAAAAACAGCCTTTATCAGGTTCATGTCTTTCTATTTTTGAGTCCTAAACAGGCAAGAACTTCCTGGATTTTAGATCAATTTAGGGGTAGGTTAGAATTTAAGCAAAGGCTGTTATGGACGCCTTTGGCCGTTTTGCCTGTTTAGACTATGGGCCAAAAGTGGCTGCTGGGCCCAGTAAAGGCTTAAGACAAACACAGAAATCCAGTTGCAGTGGATCAAATACTGTTGGATGGGGGTGGGGGTGGGGGGGGGCATCAAATTCACTGTGTGTTTGGGGTGCATTCGGCGAAACGAACAGTTACAAATAATACAGACGAAATTGAAAATGCAGTACAGTATATATACTACTGTGTATATATGTGTAATTATATACACACATCAAAAATGTGTGTACAGATGTCTGCATATATACATATATACATACACACACACACGCATACACATATGTATATATATGTGTACATATTTAAGCGGTTCAGATGACAGATGCACATGCTTTACATATGTACACATATACACACACATACAGTATCTACATACTGTATATTTTCACACAACATATAAAACAGTCCAAATTCTCTAAAACGGCTGGTAACATGGAGGTGGCTGCTCTGAAAGCAGCTGGCAGTAAAAAGAGTTCATATCTTCACATCCTTGGTGCATAGAAGGTCTCCTCCTTACACAAATTGTAAATGTGTGGTATAATTCACAATTAGGTGCGATTGCCACTCAAAGGCACATGCAGTCTTTACCGGAGAGCACATCAGCCCTGGAAGGCGTGGACCTCATCTTCAGCGAAGCCCCGCTGTTTCAGCAACCTGGGAGATGAGAAGTAAAATCATTTTCATCTCCTGCACCGTATGCCTGTTTGACCAGTAATTTCAACCTTCCCCAAACAATATCAATGACATTTTTCTGTGACTGAAATTGAATGTTTGTGTGAGTGTTTGTTTATTGTGGTTCTATTTTCAAGCGTCACACACCTGACAGCGAGCTCCGTAAAGCCAGCGGGGCCACATACACAAACATAGCACTTTGAGCCCTCTGGTTTACCGAGAAATTCTTTGATTATTGCATCGTCCACACGGCCCTTCCTGCCGCTCCAACTTTCACAAGGCTCGGAGAGGATGTGCGCCACCTGAAACCTGACGTAGTCAAATGAACGCAAAGATTTTCACCTGAGTCCTTTCGTTTCAGAATGTCATTGTAGGAGTTGCTGCTCCATTCGGGTGAAGAAAAAATCCCCGAACCAAAAGAAAAATACATTTTCCCCATGTTCATTTTCGCCTTCAATAAAAAGTAGTCCATTCGTGACGTAAAAAAACGAAATACAATTGTGTGACCATCCAAATACCCGATTGTACTTTTATTCCTCTTGCTCTTCAATTCCGCAAGTTCTTTACGTCAACTTTTGTAACTTAAGAGTATCAGAAAGATACTGGGGAATGCTAATAAAATGCTTTCAACAATTATGACTGTTGTACCTTTCATCTTTAGCCGTTAGTTCATCCAGTTCCTTTCGCCACAGGATGTCTTCTTCCCGTCGATTAAAAAATAGCAACTGGGTTTTCCTGGAGATGTACACATTCAGTTGTGGTCAGACGTTTTCATATCTTCATCATGAACATGAATGGAATTCAATTTGGTCGTGCCAATTCTTTTAACAGGGTGGCATAAATTGTAGGTGTTATTGATCAATGGTTTTTAAAGAATCGGATGCACAAGTTTATTTTGGATTTTGTCTGGAGGACGACACTTATAAGACAATATACTCAGTGAGCCTCATTGGTACATCTGCAGATTTTTGGGGAGTATATTCTCCATTTTGCAAAAAGAATCAATTACTTTTGGTAATAAGTGCTAAAGTCATGCATTACTTTAGGTAGTAAAGACCAAAAAGAATCAAAAGTGAGTTATGTATAAAGTAATTGATTATTTAAGGACATCATTCATTTAGGACCACCCATTTTCTAACACCCTTTTAAGCCAAACACTTGGAAAAAAAATTGAAAAAGGTATTTAAACAAAAAAGTACCTAGGATTAAAAAAAAATGTAAAAATACATCTTTGGGATTGAATTGGTTAAAAAAATTTAAAAAAAAACATCTGCTGCATTTTTGGTGCCATTTGAGAGTTTTATGCCACTCAAGCAAAGCATGATTCTAAGAATTTACATCTCCAGAATGAATGTAATCGGCATCTGTATGAGTATACAGATAATCACTGATTAAAATAAGACCTCATAGTGGTGCTTTCCTGTAGGGCCACTCGAATGAGACGAGCCATCGGAGTGAAGCCAGTGCCTGCTGCTAAAAGGTAGAGGAGTGTGGTATCACGAAGGGGGCGGAGACTGAAGGTACCCTCTGGACCACTAAGTGATACACGGTCACCTAAAGAGTGACGACAAACAAAGTAACAATAGACATCACGGATAATAATGGAATCCGGCTTGCTTTCATGGAAGTCAACATCAATTTGATGGCATTTCATTTTGATTTTTGGCTTGCGTTAGCATAATGATTGCAAACACATTTATGGACATTTTTATTTGAAGACCT
Organism: Hippichthys cyanospilos; assembly: GCF_059441005.1. NCBI lineage: Eukaryota > Metazoa > Chordata > Actinopteri > Syngnathiformes > Syngnathidae > Hippichthys > Hippichthys cyanospilos. Next base: position 7,510,413 of record NC_142371.1, read on the forward strand.
TTGTAGAGCCGTCACTTACTTGAGTGAAATGGTAAAGACTTACCTATGCATAGGCTGTTGAGATGTTGAGTCAGTACTCCGTCCGAATAAACCTTAATCATGAGGTAGAGGTCTGTTTTTTCTGACGAGGTATTGGGATCACTAGAAAGACCCTTGTCAACTGGGGTGTATGGTCGCACAACCTCTATGTCTGTATGAAGCACAAGGGCAAGCTAAAATCTTCTTTTCTATCCACGTTCACCCGTTCAAATCTGATTTGCTTTTGTAAAGAGACCACATTTTTGGGTGGCTACCTTGAACAAGGCATTTGAGGAAGACGTGTTTCCCCACAGGCACATGCATGATAGTCCCACGTGGAAGTTGCAGTTGAAATGCGTGCGTGTTGTGGTTCACCTCAGTCTTGGACACCAACGTGCAATCCCGAAAGAAAAGTGCTGCAAAAAAAAAAAAGGAGTTTCAAATCCAGCTCAGGCTGAGAACATTTGAAAAAGAAGAGCAAACTTTTGCCGTTATCTGAATGGTACTCTTTTTTTCTAGTTCTTTGCAATAATCCCTGCTATTTGTGGGGAATAGTACCACACGTCCTTTGATAATTGACTATAAACGCCACAAGATGGCGACAAAGCACTACTTTAGCTAAAAGACAACAATCAGCCAAACACATGGAATAAATTAGCCACCAACTTGATTCAAAAGGGGGATTGAAGAAAACGGATGCATATTTCTACAAACTTGGAGTCACCTCTGTCTTTTTTGCTCAAAAATGTATTGTGGGATTCCAAAGGCTGACCAAAGGTTGACCATTTTCCTTGAGCCTGCTTTGGGATGGTCAACTGGATCTTTCCAACGGTGAAGGCAGTGTGAACTGGTGACAAAATGGCAACGCAGCATAAGACAGGGCAAAAAAAAAAAAAACCTCCAAAACAAAAAGTATAACGTTAAGCTGATCATGTACTATCAGTGTGTAGCATCGCAGCATTTTAATGAGTACAGTGACATTGGTGACAGTTAAAACTTTCAATTACAAATACCACCGTTTCTATTCCCAGTAATATTCCAACGTTTGCTGTTAGGAGTGAGAAGCTTCAAATGTGCTTTAGTAAGTCACATATAATTTTAACAACTTGAGGTATCTTACCAGCAACATCTCCGTCAACATCTTCTGAAAGACCTAAACACAAAATAAAAAAGATTTCACAACATATATGAGATAATCAGAATATTTTATGAATGAGATTTTATATCGTGCTTTTCTACTTTAAAACATCAACCTACTAATGGCGCATCATCGGGAGAAAATTGGGGATCAATACCTCACTTGTATTTGTACATTAGGGGGGTAATATAAAAAGACTTTAGGGTGACTAAGCATTTTAATTTTTCCCTGAAACCACATGTTCTAACAATTCACATTTGTAACACTGACAACATCCTCTATAACAGTGCTTCTCAAATGGGAGTATAAAAGAAGGGCTATGTGAAATTTTGAAAGTTTCTGTAAGTACCAGCAAATCTAATTTTATGTGTTTTAGTGTCATAACAGCAACAGTTCATTTGTCTTATCAAATTAATAGCAAATTAATTATAACATGAAGCAAAACTATTGCTAAATGGTGTTTTACACACACACACTAGATCTATCTTCTTGAGTTGCTAAATAAAAGACATAACACTACAAATGTTAGTTCCAAAGTTCACAGGTTAGTTGGTGCTTGGTTGAAAAATATTTTCACATCATTGGAAAGAAAGAGAACCACTGCTCTAGAACTTACTATAAGAAATGGCAAAATGTGTTTTTGCGTGAAAAAAAAAAAAAAAATCTGATACATTTTCAACTGCTGTTTCTACTCACGTAAATGTACCATGTAGGACATTTTTCCAAGGAGCACTTCTACGCGCAGTACGCCAGCCTTGAGATCAACAATGGTACAACCAGAGTTGGGTATCTAAGGGTGATACCACAATAAGGGATTATTAAAAAAATAAATAAATACAAGAAGTGCTTTTTAAAAGGTAAAGCACACAACTGGCTACACCTTGAACTTAATAGTATTTAAAAATGTGTAAATTAAATAAAATAAGCATGCTTTTGCATCTTTTTGATGCAAAACTAACGCTGGCCTTTGTTAGTAGACATTTCTGCGCCTTTGGTACACCATTTTATTAGTGTCACATCTGTCTGACAACAAAAGTGTCACAGATGAAACATCTCTAAGGATAGAACGGAACAAGATCTTGATTATGGGGCACATTTTTGCTTTTGGTCAAACATCATTTTTGTAGATTTCTGTTTATCTGTGACAAAAACAGACATAACAGATGAGTAAGTACCTTCCGTTGTGTATAAATAACTAGATGAACTGTTGTTGCAGTTTGGAACCAGTCGTACCTGTGTGAACACACAGAAGGAAAAGCAGAGGGGGGAAAAAAAAAAATCAGTCAACATGGTTAATGTTTTTAGTTCTATTGCAAATGTCTACTTATACCGAGGTCGATAATCTTTGACAGCCAGAGGAGACACTTGGTTCGATGGGGAAAACACGGGTTGAGGGGGTGGGATCATTGCTGAGGAGAAATTGGAGAGAAAGACATTAGGAAAATTATTGATGAAATTGTTGCTTTAGTGAAAAAGTAATTAATAAGGAATCTACTCACTAAGGCCAACTGCCTTACATATAATATATATATATATATATATATATATATATATATATATATATATATATATATATATATATATATATATATATATACACACACACACACACAATTTGCTGTTGTCATGTAAATATTGGTCACAGTGATTTTTTTCCTATGACATATATTTTATTTTTAATTTTTGACAGGTCTTGATCTTGATACATAGCATTGAATACATTTCAAAACTCAATTTGGGTAGACGGGTGATTCCTTGCATTTGTCTGCACCTTTATGGATTTGGAAAAAAAAAAATCAAACACTGTGTTTGTCAAGCAGTTCAACACTCAAATGGATGACACCCAAATTACAGCATGGTTGCGTCACCTCAGGAAGTTGCATTTTATTCTTTCCTCAACCCTTCAATCTCTTGACCAAAAATGCCTTAAATTTTCTTATAAATGGAAGTCATCACAAAAGTTTTTCACATTAATGGCAAAGAGCTGCAAAATGTCAAAATGGCTGCACTCTTTGATGGATTACAACTAGTCAATTACATCTTTTTATTCGACCAACATGATAATCCGCAGAATAATGGAATTAGACAGCAAGAAAAATTGGATTTGACTTTCACCTTAAATTAACATAATGCATACTTGATTGTGGTCAAAGCTGCGTCAAAATGCATCATCAGGCAAAAACACATTTATTTTATTTTACATGGAATTCAAATTAAACTATATGTAACACATCAACACACTATAATTGATCTAAATAATTAAAAACATAGCAATCGAGGAAATAATGATTCAGTTATCTACAAATTACTTTCCAAAAAAAATGTCCAACACCGCACACTCTGTCAAAGTACAGTGTGTAAAATTATGACTGCAACTACAATCAATAGTTTATGACTTAATGTCACCCAATGAGATAAGATAATCCATAATGAATAGTCTCACTGCTAAATTCTGCTCAATTCCCATTCTAAGACAATGTGCCATGTCATTTTACAGCACTGCATTACCTAAATACAGCACTGATAAAATTGAGCATTATTATCATCGTAAAGGTGGATTTTTTTATTCTATTTTTAATAAATCTCTGTACTCTTGTGAAAATACCTTTAATTGCTGTGGTGGGCTTTGTAGCCATCCTGCCCACCAGACACTCTTTCAACATGGATTCATAATTTACCCACCGATGGACCTGTGGACAAGCAAAAGAGGATGCAGGAGACAGGCTTAGATGGAGGCAATTGATTCGCTGTGTCAACCCTTGAAGGCAATGCCGAAAGAAGAAGAAGCCCACGCGATGTTCAGTCTTAACTTATCAGACCCAATTAATAATTCTAGTTCAAAGTCAAGCTCCATTTAACGCACATTTAGATACGAGTAGTAGGAAGTGCCATTTAACATAAAAACAATTGGTGTGAAACATCCACACCTGGTCAAAGAGCTCGGTGCCATCTATGCCTGCCGCCTTCATCAGTTCATCCTCTCCACCAGGGTGGTAGTCCATGTAGGGGGTGACATTATACACCATACCTACAAAAAAAAAAAGAGGTTCATCCAGGTAACTCAGTGCCATCAACTGATAATAATATCAGCAAGTAGTTTGCATGTATATGTCCAATAATGGACAAGGGAAACACTGAACGCGTGACAATAAAAATAATGCACTAGGGCAGTAGTTCTCCACCTTTTTTCAATAACGTAATATAACAAAATATTTTTCTTAGTTGAGTACCCCTAACCAGTGCATAGCATTTACTGATGAGAAAATGTAAATAAAGTAAAAATTAAAACAATGTCATGCCATCAACAGCTTATGTATTAAAACTTCGGAACTTCATTTATAGTGGTATCTAGGTGTACTGTATACACCATCTTTACCAGATCATGTAACATCTTTTGTTTTATTTCTGGCTTGTCTGTCAGAAAACTGTAATTATTGACAATACACAACTGGATAAACATGTTGCAAAAAGTCACTAAAAGATCATTTGGAAATAAGTTCCTTCATGTTCCAATTAGTTTACAATTGTTTTGTAAAGAAAAATGTACTGTGTCTGTTACATCACTAAAACGCATTAGATTTCATGATGACCTGCAGAAATCCTCTTAAATTCACACGTACCACTTGAAATTCCCCAGGGGCCCTCATTTGAGAACCTATGGGTATCCAGCAACAAAATTGAGACTAGTCAAAAACCCTGTGGCTGAGTGCTTGTCAGGATGACTAAATATATGAAATTGAGGTCTTCTGAGTCACAATCCTGACCGCAACAGCCCTCAAGTGGACATCTCTTGTAACAGTCAGGGGATGCTTACCGCGTATACAAGTCCAGCAGTCGTTCCTGGTGTTGTGTTTCTGCAATTCTTCATGAGTAACCTCAATCAGACGGCCCCTCAAACCGGTTAGATCTTTACCACTTTTGGAGAACCGAATCCAGTCCATAAGACTGTGGCCTGGTTTCAAGGCGACCTACATAATAAAACACAGGCATATATATGAGGATTAACGATTTAAAGAAATAAAAGTTACTTCTATCATTGTTACCTTGGTCCTCCCCGACTGTCCGGGCCGAGCAACCCGCTGCTGGGAACTCGGCGCAGGGAACGACTGAGTTGGAATGTTCAACATGTTGAGAATGCCTCGCAGGCACCTCGACTTTCGAAGAAAATCTACTTGGAGAGACCGTTGTTACTACACCCAGTAGCCAAAGCACAAAAATCCACTCAGCCTTGCTGCGAGTCAAAATCCTGACTCGCAAAAAAGCGTCGCTTCTGACACATCTTTGTCAACAATGTTAAGCAATCCTACTGGGCTATAATGCTAAGCTAAACCAGCTAGCGAGCTCAGATGATAAAAAATAATAAGCATGTTAATTAATTTATTTCACAGTTATCTGTGTGTCGCGTGACATTCGAAGTCCGCAACGACCACCAGCAGTTTTACTTGTGCTACATTCTTCCGTGCATGTTACGATAAACGCAACTTGTTTCGTCATCAAACTGCGACGGAACTTGTGCCTTCCCGTTTCTATACTCAAGTAGGAGGAGCTAACATCTAAACAGAAGTTCAAATTCATCTTCACGCAAATATAAACACGCGCGGTATGTTGCCACGGAAAGCGTAATCAACGAGTATTGAAGATTAATAAACGCAAATCCCTTACCATTTATTAGGGTGATCAGCGATGTGCCCGAAAATGAACTATCCGACTCGCTGTCACTCTCGGTATCGTCGTCCTCTGAATCTTTGGAGTTTTCATCAGTCATTGCACACGGCTGAGTAACAGCTGTATATTCTTGTGTGTCATTTGTGTTACAGCAACCCTTAAAACAGCGACGCGCTTTATATGATCACCGAAATCTTAATCTGTTAAATGGATTATTGTAACTTCAAAATAAAAGAGCACACACGTTCCTGAAACTTGACTGGAGGCTTTTGGGCCATTAAACTGCATTATTATTAATTATTTTCTATTCCATACCACCACTTCTATTAGTATTAGTATTTGTCTTAAAGTTCTGTATTTTCGGGTATTTTCTCATTCGTCAGGGTGGTTTATCGGTTCACTCGCGTTGAAAGCAATTGTTTGTTGATGTAGTGTTTAAATTGCCCAGCAGATGGGCTCATCGCTACACTTATACTAATTTAAATAGGCAGTTCGTCCATCGTTTTTTTTCATGTACAGTATTTTGTCTAACGTTTATGTTGATGTATTATTGTTAGTTGTTGTTGTTGTTGTTGTTTTTTACTCATTGAAACACCTGTTCAACATCTGGATCTTGAGAATTGTTGAAGAACGCTTGAGAGAGGAAAAAAAAAACTATGCAAAGCTTGACACCAAGCAGCGTCTGAACTTTCTTCATTTCCTTCTATAGAACATTTGGTGAGAGGATCCCCACCAGTTTCTTGCTTGAAATGAATCTAGCGACTAATTTGCTGTGTACAAGGGAACAAAAACATTTCATACTCCTCCCACCTGTTTCTCTTAAAAGGCTACTCTTAGTCGTATTTCTAAAATACATGTTTCAGTTTAAAAACAGTTCTTTTTCTCAATTCATCTCTCGGTTTGCAGTTGCTTTCTTAATACCTCTGACAATAACATTTCATATTCGCCTTATCCTCTATTTTGCATTCAAACAACTTGAGCTATGTTTTATAATTAAATGTGTTTCCCTGTTTAACCTTGTGTGTCCTCATCTTAATCTTGTTATTGTTTGTTCCCTTCTTTTTCCACCCACTGCCTTTATCCTTTCCACTGTCCGCTATATCTGATAAAGATACCGTCCTGTGTGACCTCCACTCTGTAGCTTTTGCCACTCACTCTTAATTTGGATTTTTACATAGGCCTCAGATCCCCTTTTGTTCTTCTGTCTTCCTCTTTTTTTCCTCTACTGTATGTGAAAAGTGTCAAACTTATTTGTTGCTCTCCACATTGTATTTATGGTATGCATCAGCGGGCCATAATGATGGATGGATGGATGGATGGATGGATGGATGGATGGATGGAAGATGAAACTACTTTTGTAATCAGAAGCCAGTAAAAAAAATGTTGCTCAGAAAAACTTCAGTTTTCAAATGGGAAGAGATAACAAAATGTTTGCAATATCTACGATATGTTAACCAAGGAAGAAGACAATATGCACTTCTAATTTGAGCAAGAAAATTGAAGTTCACTCAGACTGTATCTTATTTCTAATTCATCACACATTTTTACAATGAATTCTATTTATTTATTTATTTTCATTTTGACATTTATTTTTCATTGCATATTTGGTAAATTTTTAATCTTGTTTTTTAATTTTCATTTGGACTCGTGACTCATTCATTTAGATCTTATTTTTTGTTGTTTCATTTATGTTTGTGTTTACATTTTGTATTTATTTTTTAAAAATTGTTTTTACAAGATTTTATACATGCATGTATTTGTTTATTTATTATTTTGGCCGTTTTTGGTCCCCTTACTCACAAGTTTTTCAAAGAAACATAACTTATATGTAATATAAGTTAATATAAATATATGTAATATAACTATGTAATATGTAAATATTTTTGTCAGCATTTGCTAGCAATGTGTGTAAATCGTGTGTTTATTTTTACAGTTAACAGTACAGTACAGTATTATATAGACAGTATATATATATATATATATATATATATATATATATATATATATATATATATATATATATATATATATATATATCTATATATATATATATAAAACTATGTAATATGTAAATATTTTTGTCAGCATTTGCTAGCAATGTGTGTAAATCGTGTGTTTATTTTTACAGTTAACAGTACAGTACAGTATTATATAGACAGTATATATATATATATATATATATATATATATATATATATATATATATATATATATATATATATATATATATATATATATACTGTATATATATATATATATATATATATATATATATATATATATATATATATATATATATATATATATAGTGGTGTTTTGCAATACTAAACACTGTATATTGTGAAGTGAGCACTTGGAACAGCTTCCACTGCAGTTGTGTGAGTCCGACGCTGCCCTCAACTCTGGGCCCACGAAGCCCTTTGAGACTCTTTTCTGATTTAGGCTTTACAAATTACTTCGACTTTTGAGAGGATCCTGGATTTTATTCGTGTCGGTGCTGTCATGTGGCAAATTTAACAGAGAGTTGATTCTTGTCATCACAATACCTGTACGTCCCCCTCAGCTCCACTGTCCAATGCTGCAAGGGATGACATCAAACAATGTTGACAGCTTTTTCGACATCCCCGAACCCGTCACAGTGATTCCTTATATTCTTTGCACTGGTGCCTACTTGAATCTCACGATTGATAGCTGATTAAAATGAGACTCTCATCCAGCATGGAACACGTTCCACCACCCACCTGTCATCACACCTGACCTCCGACCTTTTTCTCCATCGCCTTGGAAACCGCTTCTGTCGCGATGAAAGGAGGTTGGGGAGAAGCAAAAGGGAGCTATACGGGTTTGGTATTCCAAGCCAATCTCATTGCTGCTTATGATCCATGAATAGAGAGTGAGTCCGTGTCTGGCTTGCGCAAACCCCCAAGACCCCACCCCACATCCCCTCGCTGTCATTTCTCTTTCTATGCGTGTGTACCCATGTGCTTCTCTGTTGCTTCTCTCTGTTTACTTTCTCTTTGCTTGTTTTGTCTGTTGATGTGCCAGACAGATGGCGTGCACACGAAAAGCTTTCTCTGAAGTTTGGAACACATCCCTGACCCTAATAAATTAAACTAACAAAGGCAGCAAGTGATCGTTTGATTAAGGTATTCATCGCAGGATGAGATCCCCTTGTCAATTTTATGTTAAACATCACATACATCATGCCATCTTTATGCGCACAATTTAAACAGCACGTTATTAGCAAGAATACTGTCTGTTTTTTCAGAAATTTCAGCACTATTGTATTTTATATTCTGTGCATTTAATGCCTTTAAAGATTCAAAGTTTCATGTGCGCAGTGTAGAAACAAGTTTTTCCGTACAATGAATTAGGGTTATACTTGATTTCGTTTGGGATACACTAATTTCAGATTCTAATTGAAATGTGAGCTTTTTGAAACAGTAAATAAAGTTCAATGGCTTGAACTCCACCTCTTGTCTGTTCTATGAAGAAAGTCACTTTATGTAGGCCAATGCTGGCAATGTATGGAGTTGCATTCATGCGATTTAACAAGAGCAAATGTGAGTTAATTACTCTTGATTTAGATAATGACAAACTATTATAAGTTGCAGTACCCTCTGTCTTTGACACTTAAAAAAAATATTTTGATATGGCATCACACAGAAATGTTTATTTCACTTTATTTCACTATAACTTCAAATTGATGTATTGATAATGCCTATAGACTAACGCAGAACAAAGAAGTATTTCTGCTATAGCAGGTATGCTAGATACTGTATCATGGCTAGCTACTCTGGTTCAACATTTAAGGTTAAAGAACGTATTTTATTATTTATTTTCATGCACGTGATACACAGAACATATGGATGATAACAATTTTTAATGATGGAATGATTCATAATGCAAATAAATGAAAATACGCAAGTAAATACAGTGCATGGGTTGGTTATTCCAAAAGCACTCTTACATGAGTGGACCTGGCTGTTCTACCCCCAGGGGGCCAAATGTAAATTCACAAATGACATAGCAAATTCTTATAAGGGACAGCAGTATTGGTGAGTTCAAGTAAATGGTCTACAGACAACAATTAAAGTCATCAGCAGATGTCATAGTGACAATTCCCAGCATTATCTGAAGGCGAGATCTGCACGCATAAAGAACACCAAAGAAACACAATAGAAGCAAGCACCATGATGACTGAGATTAAAAAAAGTCAGATTTGGAAAATGTATATGTTAAAATTAATTAATTACACTGTGATAACATCAATACCGGTCAATAGGGGCGACTATGGCTGTATATTTTTTTAACATTTCTCTTTTGTTTTAATACCACTACAACATTAATTACAGCAGAATAAGTGGCATGTGTTGCTGCATACACCTTTAAAACCGGACTACAGGAAGAAGGAGAAACAAAAGGAAAAAAAAAAGAGAAGACAGACAGATTTACACTTGGAGATTAAAGAATAACACACAGCTAATGTAAATTATTATACTTTTAACAAAAGGCTGTTATTCCTCAATTACAATAGCCATACCTTTGTGAAAACTATTAACTGAAGGCTGAACATCTATCATTCAATCACTGCAATAGTTTTTCAATTAAAAACTATTGCAGTGATATATGAAGGTAAAATCTTGAAAAAAAAACGATTGAACTGTACAATAAAAAGATGGTGAGAATAATATTTATTTCAAATACTGTGGAGAACAACACTGAAACAAAGTATTTATGGTTTGTGGTGTAAACATGCAAAACAAATACACACATTTGTGAAGCAATATTTGAGATTAACAGTGACAGACAGCCGTCTTGATAAATATTGAGATTGGCTTGGCAGGCTTTTTCCCCCTCTTGCAATGGGCTAATGTTTAATTACACAGATGAGCAGGTTTTAGCAGGGAAACTTGATAAACATATTTCATATGTTCAGCTATGTTGCAACCCGTTCATACGCACAATTGATTGACTAAAGAACAGCAAGGGATGCTGAATTTATTCTTTTTTTTTGTGTTGTCCAACATTATCTGTGATATATTTCAGCGTGGACAAAAAACATTTGTTAATGCAATTATATTATGATAACTAAGACCCATGAATAATCTTGTTGCTCAATCACTGCAGATGAGCACTTCTTAATTTGGTTTCCTGCACTTGCAGGTACGCTGGGGTGAAGTGTCATTTGAATGTGGTAATCATGTTACAACACAAGTGCAAAAAAATGCAATTAATAGTTGTGACACCATACACACGATAAGTTAACAATTTCCTGTTACGAGAAGACTGTAAAATAGCACTTGGTTGCTACTGTGCAGGATACGCTACAATTTGGTGGTTTCCCAGATCATAATTAATATGTGTTCCTTTGATGACTAACCATTTCTGGTTATTTTTGTGAACAGACCTTTACTATGATCCAAAATGAGGACAATTTATGTTTAATATTTATTGTGGACAAATATTTATTCATAATGATTACTTTTTGAGTACAGGTTTGACACATTGTGTTGATTATTTTTTGTGGACAAAAATATAATAATAATTTAAGTTATTTCATTTTGACAATAGATCTCATATATGATCCAACAGAGGACACTTTGTTATTTTGTTTGTTTTTTGTTTTGTTTTTTTATAGACCAACACCAATGAAAGGTACTAACTATTAATCCTGTAAATCAGACACTGATGACATGTTTTAAGGTTGTTTTTTTGTTGTTGTTGCTTTTTTTAACCTAAAATGCTTTGCACTGATTAAAGGGACACTGTGTAAGATTTAGACCATTTTTTCATTACTGACAGCAGGAGGTGCAGCAGGTGCTGCAATTACCATTGCCGGCAGCAATAACAAACATGGCAACCTCCAGAGAAGTGCCATCCCCCATGTAATGTAATTTAATGAAAACTAGACCTACAATTATATTTAAAACACATTTTTGGTTGTTAAGAACACATTTATTTGCACTTTTTGAAATTTATAATCATTTAATTTATTCCTTTTTAATGAAAAACCGTCTAAATCTTACACAGTGTACCTTTAAGGGGTACTTGGCTGAAAACCTATTTCATAGGGGGTTCATCACTCAAAAAGGTTGAGAACCACTGATCTAAAGTATCTTTGGTTTTGGCGAGTTCTAAATTGCACGTCCACTCTTAATAGGCGACATTAGTTCGGCCTTGCAAAACTAAACTGTGGTTTTGAGAGGCAAGAATCAATGTTAAATCTTTCAAGCAAAGCACATCAGCACAACATTCTTGATCATTTTTTTCCTTCTTTGGTAATGAGTTCAAGTAGCACTTCAGACAAGCAGCAGCAGCAAGTTCTCTTGACAGAGTCGGTTGTACCCATGAAGCCACTTTATCAGGGAAATGTACGCGAGGAAGACTAGTGCTCAGCTTGACAACTCTAGGGTCTTTTTTTCACACAAAACACCCCTGCACCATACGTTTTAACAAGAGTTTGCTGTTTTGAGGCAAACCGAGTGTGTGCAAATATGTCCAGCATTTAATTGCCTGAGATATTGCGCATGCTAAATTACTGCAACAGTTTATCATACAATGAGTATATCAGCGTTCACGTCTGTTTACGCTGTCTTTTTCATGCACAGAACTTTTGCAAATTGAGCCCATGCTGCAATGCTTTTAATCTATCATCTGTGGTCATTTCATCGTGTGGTTGACTCAAGTCCACAATATCCTACAAGGTTTACGCACGCAGGGAAACATCAGCTAATGTTGATAATTGAATAACGTTCGTACATTCTCTTCCTTCAAATTAAGCTTTTTTTTTAAATCTCAGACAAGGTATTCTATCGGAGAAAAAAACTAAACAAAAGAGTTTAAGATAATGTTAATGTCAAAGAGCAGTATAATTGCAGTGAACCGCACAAGTTTTAAGTGTCAGAGACCTGCTTCTTAATTATTTGAGTCTGGGTGTTATGTGATGAAAAATATTCATTATCAGGGATAGAGGCAGAGTTTTGTGTGCTTTTGTGAGTGATTTAAAAAAACAACAACTTTTTTTCCTCCCAATATCAAGTATATTACTCTTAGGCCCTCTTCACACCTAACTGATGTCAGTGGTCGGAATCAACTCGTTGTGGCAAAACCGTCGCTGGGCCTCACAAAAGGGTTTCTGGACAATTCAGCATGTTGAATCGAGTTGTGGCCATCTGAACAATCTTCACTCTGAGTGTCTGTTTAGCTAGTGGATTAGTGCGCAAGAAGAGACGAGAAACAAAAGTGATGAATGCGGAAAAAACAAGCTGGAATGCAAAAGCTTTCTAATGCGCGTCTTCATCAAAAACAGCACCATTTCTAATCAGTTTTTAAACATCCTAACTTTGGTGTTTGACGTAAATGCTATCTTAGCAGAAGAGCATTTAAAGGGATACTGAGTAATTTTTCGCATGCACCTGTGGGAGCTTTAGGGGCAATACAGTAAATAGACACAAGAGACACGGCGACCTCTGGAGGAGTGCCACCCACGTGTAATATAATTTAATGATAACTTGATCTCCGATTATATTTAAAACAAACTGTTGGTTGTTAGGAACACATTGAATGCAAGTTTTTTAAATGTATAATCATTTAATTTATTCATTTTTTTATGAAAAACGGTCTAAATCTTGCACAGTGTCCATTTATGGAGATCCATCGTGAATAAAAATGAAAGCACTGTTTATTTGCACGCAAATACATTTACGAACGCGACGTGAAACATCATTGCACAAAATTTACACCACACGGTAGGAACAGTGACTATCGCCGCCTATGGTACGGAGTAGTACTACATCAAACTCATGAGCAGAAGGTACGTAGTAGTTGGCATCGCTGCAGTGTCTTCATAGTGATTTTTCTGAGCCGACATACCAAAGTAATAGGGCGGCGCCGCGAGGGGTACACGACGGCCCATTGTCGGGTTGGTGTGTAGATCCTTCGTAATCGCCGATACGATACCAACAATACTAATTCAACTATTTCTTTTGAGACATAAATTTCCTCCAAAAAACAATGACTGATCATTTTTAAGAAAGACATACCTACTCCGATACAGCATCTTTCTTAGAATCTAATGAGATTTTCTCAATTTTCCGTACTTCTAATTTGTAATATTTAGTTTGTAATCGTAAATCGGCTCCAAGAAAAAAGTATTGGCTGCCATCGTAAGAACCAATACTTTGAAATGAGGCCAGGTACCACCCGTCCCTAAAGAATATATATATATATATATATATATATATATATATATATATATATATATATATATATATATATATATATATATATATATATATATATATATATATATATATATATATATATATCTCATTAAATACACATTATATATTGCACATGTCAACTTTATTGAAGAATGGCAGAGTTTTGCGTTGGTTTGACAGCGTCATCTCTTCCTAAGCACATTACCTTGTTAATATATTAGTGTTCAAAATTGATTACCTCGCTAATCCAATCACAGAGGCTGCAATTGATCCCTCCGCAAGCAGCGACACAATAAGCACTTTAAGCAAAGAAGCGCTCAATATCTCTTTCACAATTGGCTCTCTCACAGCTTAATTGGCTGAAACAAGCCAAACATTTTGGTTTCAGTCTCAACATGAGATCAATGAAGGAAATGAGTACTGAATTTTGAGTACTTTCTTAACAAGCTCAAACCATTTTTTTTTTACTTGAGCTCTCCAAACTACCACCTCCCACCCAACCTTTCCCCTACCAGGCCGAGAGTGTCCGTCCTTCATCGTGATTGGGTTTGATACAATTCATTTTATGATAATGTAAAGTGAAGGGGGACAAAGGGCTTTCACTTTCACTCTGGTGCAAGCAATAATTGGAGTTTTCTTTCCTTTCATATTTTTGAATGACAAACATTTGAATGTTCACTCTTCTTTCTCCAATCTCATGTCCACGCCTCACTTTCCATTCAGTTTAAGCATAATTTTGTAATAGCAAAAGTGTAACAATTCCAAAAACATGCATGGCAGGTGTATTGGACATACTTAATTGTCCTTGGGTGTGACTGAGTGAGGGAATGCTTGTTAATCTTTGTGTGCCCTGCAATCGGCTGGCAACCGATTTAGGGTGTTCCCCGCCTACTGCCCCAAGTCAGCTGGGATAGGCACCAGCAAGCCTGCGACCCTTGCGAGGATAAGCGGCATAGAAAATGAATGGATGGATATATATACAGTATATATATATTCATTTGGGAGGTTTATTTGGCAACCAGCTGTTGATTCCTAACAGCTGAGTTCTATAACTCAGACAAGATTCGCTTTTTGTCAGCCATGAAATAAAGATGTTGAGGACAAGAGTTCAAAACATTTCAAATTCTTGCCCTCCCCAAAAACAAAAAAGCCTACAGATGTGTTTCCCGCCTGGTTTTAATATTATATACAAGTAAATCAGCTGCTGTTCAAATTCAGTTATATATACTTATGTACTCGTTGTTGGGCTTAAACTGACCTTGTATCTATTTGTAAGTATTAAATGATTTTGAGGAACGTCAGCCCTCCACAAATAGATTCTATGTACCAATCCAAAATAAATATGAACAGAATATAAACATTTATCATGAACAGGCATTCAAAGAAAATGACAGACGATAGCTGAGTTTCCTTGTGCCAGTGCTCTCAGGTACATCTGCATAGAACACAGGTTCTTAACCTTGTTGGAAGTACTGAACCCCACTAGTTTCATACGCACATTCACTGAACCCTTCTTTTGTGAAAGCTAAAACCCTTCTTTTGTCAAAATTAAAATATGATTTTTTTGTTCAAATTCAAGACATAGGTATATGTTTACTACGAGTGCACCAAATTAACTGTATATAGACATCACTTTGTTCAACAAACCAAATGAACACAGTGCATGATTTCGCAACAAATCAGCAGAAGCTCCGTTGAATCTTTGAGACCAACTCACCTAACCCTGAGGGTTTGATCGAACCCAGACGCCACTGGTGTAGAAGACGGACCCCAACGTAAAAGTTTGTGTCTGTACCTATGCTAGAAGCTATGAGCATTTTACATGTGGTTTGATATGATCAACAAACCAAAAAGTAAATACACAAACATTAAATCCGTGCGTCTGACTATGGAAAATTAGAGCACATAACGAAAGACAGTAATACAAATTTGAATCTAAAACGCCTCAACCAGTTAGTGAGGGATTGCGCAAAATTACCAGAAATATGGCTCGGTCCCTTGCCCCAATGCGTGTGTGGTCCATGTAACTGAATAGGAAACATGCAAATCCAACAATTTTAACAACAAAATCTTTGAGCACAAGCCGGAGACCTCATAGCGATAATAACAACTTTGTATATTCACAGTAGGCTCTGCCAAAGCGATCTCCCGTGATCGTGACTGCCCATGATTTTGTCAAAGTGCACCCTAGTATACAAACAGATAAATGTCTGATTATTCATATTTCCAAATGCAGTTTACTAATATGACACAAAACCTTATTTATAAAGGCGGAAAAAACATTTCCCCCAAATTTAAAAAACACTTGAAATAGTATTTGTATTCAAGAGTCTTTGAAATGTTCTTCTATATTATCTAAATATATATACCATATCACATTGAACAATTTATTATGCATGTGTTTGGTTTCATTCTGCCTCATTTTACTATCGGTGCTCATTTACTTTACCTGATGAATATATGTAAAATAAAAACTACATTAAAATGCAAAACGTGCACAGAAGCAAGCTGCAGTTTCGTGTATGAAAGAGTTCATTGTTGTAGTACACCTGCCTCATCTCCAGCACGACTCCTGCAACACATTGGAATCGGATGAAGGATTTTTGCTTAATCCACTTTCTGCTTGTTCCTGCATTAGTCTGCTTATCACAGTGTCATGTAGCCAGCTCCTGCCAGGCTGTCCAGGGGGATTGTGTTCACCCAGTATGTACGGCAATGTATATAACACATGTTGTTCATTCCTACATGCGTCCACATAAAGGAATGAACAACTGAACGAGGGAGGGCTGACAATACAGGTCAAGTCATGAGGATGCAAAGGTCAAAGGCCATTAAGTATCAGTTACATTTGGTTGCTCTTTATGAGCCCCACCTAATATATTTTGATGATATTAATTACTCCATTCCTTAATTGAAAATAGCTAGAAAAATGTTGTACATTTGTTGTACAAAATAATTATTAACTTTCTTTTTCTATACAGTTATTACGGGACATGATTAAGCAGGCGAGTAATGCATACAAGCAAACGACCAGTCACAGTAACATTCACATATGTGGACTATTGAGATTCTTCAATTAAACAAAAATGTATGTTTATTCTATTATAGCCGAAGTACAAGGGGAAAGCCAACACAATCATTACCAAGGCAGGCGGAACCTGTGTTAACCTAACTGCTATTCCACTATAATGCCCCAATCAAAAAACATTCACTGTTCTTTCAACAAAACCTAAATAATGTGTTCAAGTCAAAGACACAAAAGCGGAAAAAAAAAAAAACGTCTAAAACTTGACCATCTGACTACTGGGCACCTATGATAGAATGTGGACGCTGCTCTCACGAGAATGAGAATCCTGTTACGTCTGAGATGTTAGTCTTGGTAGGAAGAGATCAGGTTGATATTTCCCTTTTGATGATCCTTTGAAGAGGAACAAAGAGCTGAGCTGTCATGGAGATTATCCCATTAAACCATGGCTGGCCGTGCCCACCCAAGATGAGTGCAGATTGTATGTATGGAGCTGTCATATCTGCGACAATATCAAAGTCATTCTGGCTCGCTTATTGAATACTTTCCAAAGAAGTTGTACGATATTCACCAACAGTGATGCTAATGGGCAATTGGGGCCTAAGTGATGTTTTGGTTTTTTTTGTTTTTTTTTCAAAAAGATACTTAAAATGTTGAAAATATTATTTATAATACACTCTGTTGACTCTTTCAGTGGCAAGCATTATCCAAAAAGGCAACCCTTAGCGTGAAAGCAGATTTTGAGCATTTTCATCATCTTTCAAGGCCGACAGAATATTGTGTGCCATATTTATGTAAACATGAATTGTGTTATATGAAAGACTGGATTCTATTCTTTAATTTGGAAAAAAAATATGACTTTACCTTATTCCATTCTTTACTATCACTATTTGAAGCTAAGTAATTTGAGAGACACCAAACTATTTTGGACAAAATAAGAAGTTTTTTTTAAATGTTTTCTGAACAGTTGAAAATATTATTTATAATACACTGTGTTGACTCTTTCAGTGGCAAGCATTATCCAAAAAGGCAACCCTTAGCGTGAAAGCAGATTTTGAGCATTTTCATCATCTTTCAAGGCCGACAGAATATTGTGTGCCATATTTATGTAAACATGAATTGTGTTATATGAAAGACTGGATTCTATTCTTTAATTTGGAAAAAAAAATATGATTTTACCTTATTCCATTCTTTATTATCACTATTTGAAGCTAAGTAATTTGAGAGACACCAAACTATTTTGGACAAAATAAGAAGTTTTTTTTAAACGTTTTCTGAACAACAGTATCTTACAATGTTATTTTTTGTTTTAATAGTATCTGAAACATTGCAATAGTCATATCCTTCAATAAAACATTAAAGCAATGGAAATGTATTTTGGACTGCAAAATAACAGTTTATAAACATATTTGGTCAAGTATGCATATCAACTTTTCCACATTTGACAACAAATTTACACATTTTTGGCCGAATAACAAGGTATGTGTGCATGCATGGGTGCTTTTTTTTTTAACCCAATACTTGATTTTTTTCGCGATAATATGTGACACATTCTCCTGGATGCAAACGGACATTGCAAAATTTGCACCCCCGTCTTGTACCCTACATCATCTGGTAGGCTTTGCCTTTGACTTGGCAGTTTCCAGAAGATTCTGGGGATGGATCTTTGTTGGTATCTGAGAATCTGTATCGGAACCCACTCATCTTTGCTTTGCTGAATTCATCATCAACATTCTTTGTCATATGACAGAAAATCTTTCAAACAACGGCGGAAACCATGCTGGAGTGCATCTTTTGCACAGACAACAGATTTGCACTTATGACTGGTCCTATACATTTTTATTTATACAGTATGTATATGTGAAAAGGGTGATGTAAAACCTGAACTTTCCTGCTTTGAGCAGCCAGTGCTAAACACTGAAAACATTGCTTACTAGCCAGCTTTTTTCTATTGTTATTCTATCTTTATTCAGCCACTTGAATCTAGTTACAGTCTGAATACAAATGCACCACGGAAGCTAATGGCATTTTTTTCTCGTGAAATATAATTTCATATGTGCCCGTGACAACTTCAACTGTGCGAAGAATTTGTCACCTCAAAAAAAGTTGATTGCTAGCAAGGCCTGCCTAACAGTCGACACGCATGCTGTACACGCAGAGACATGCACACACGTGCACACATGCATATTACTATTGCACAGTCTGCTGTGTTATTTTTTTACTTATATTCCATCATTTATCCAGTACAAGCCCCCAAACCCCTGTGAAAAATTCCATGCGTAATATTTAATTTGCACAGTAATGACATGCAGCATATTGGCAGGTCAATCCATATGATGACAAGCTTTTAACCTTGTCACCACACTAATGCAGACAGGCAGCCTAATGGCAGACTTGTGGTTCCATGTCATGGGCCTGCTCACCATATTGACCCCTCCCCATATTGACCCCTTTAACACCTTCAGGACATTTGGCACGAAGCCACTATTTACAGTGGCGAAGCACGACCCATGGACAAATGACGGAAGTAATATGAAACAGCTGAGCACTTCATTTCTATTGGCATTCATAGTAACTATAGGATCGCCGTTGGACAGTTATTTAAACATGAATGACTTTGGCGAATGTGTGCCAAAGAAACAAAATCCAAGCAAAGGACACACAATACATACTGACACTGACATTAAATAATTGCCACAATTCACATTCACACCAGCAGAAATGGGACATTCGGGTCCACAATTTAAAAACCCTGCCAGTTTGCTTTAGCCACAGGGGCCTGGACTCAACCTGCAGGTAAATGAACTTGTTTACTTGTTGGTTGAGTAGAAACACCTCTGCCTAAAGCCAGACAGTGGCAGGGTTTTCACATTCAGGACCAGAATTTCTTATCTGTGTGCACTAGATAACAGCATCCATTCATTAACTTTGAAATGGTTACAATAAGGACCTGACAGCAAGGCCTGGCCGGCCAGTCTGCACAGTTTGGCATCGGTCACCATATGTGGTTTTCAAGGGAACAAGAAAAAAACTATGCATCTCCATCATGCATCCCCTTCTACCTTAAATCAGGAGAGCCCCTATATTGCCCCCCCCCCCCCCCCCC
The DNA here is from genome assembly GCF_059441005.1 of Hippichthys cyanospilos. Lineage (NCBI taxonomy): Eukaryota > Metazoa > Chordata > Actinopteri > Syngnathiformes > Syngnathidae > Hippichthys > Hippichthys cyanospilos. The sequence continues at coordinate 7,530,590 of NC_142371.1, forward strand.
GCCAATCATCCTGAACCCAAATATCTCATGGCACAAAACCCGACAAGGCCCTTTATGCACAACATCAAAAAATGTTTGAACTAGTCAAGAAGGAGAAAAAGGTCCAGTCAAGAAAAGGCTTCTCCTTTGGATTTCACAACATCCAAAGAAAATTGATTTGAGAATGCCCAATTGTACAAGAGCAGCACTTGTGAAACGTACCATGATACTGAAAATCACTTACTACAGCAAGTCTGCCTTTCTTGAATCAATGTTGCATTCTCACGCAAGCCGCAATGATCCATTTTAGTCATTTTGTGTAAGACGGAGAAGTAACAATCCAATACGTTTGTTGTGAGACCCATTGAAAAAAAATCTACAAATGTCAACCCAACCAAACCAAATAGCCAAGACAAACTTTTCATGTTCCATATGGGCATTTAGTTAGGAATTCAGGTTTAATGGCACAGATGGGTGAGAAAGCACCCTTTCAGGAAGACCAGCTTGCAACTTGCAAGGAATTGCAGTGTGGGCAACATTAAATGCAGTGTGGTGCTACACACTTTTTACTAGAACATGAGAGTCTATTGAGTCACGTGAAGCATCTTCGGAGAAGTGGTTCCTCCGCAAAACCCGGCCTCTTTGGTTGACACAAAATTTTCCCAGTAAATACAATCAGCGGCTGAGTTTTTGCTGTATCAAGAACTTAAATGTACATTAAAAATGAAATTGACTCATAGTGTTTTCACCACTTTGATCTGTGATTTTTCATGTAAAAACTCTTCAGTGACAAGCATAGTCAAGTCTATGAGAGGCAGCTTTTTGGTCTTCTCTTCCTTTTTTGGTAAAACAGAAAGCAACATGAAGGAAGGGAAGGGTGTTCTGTTTCAGGATTCACTGGAGTGGAGGGCTGTGAAAATAACACCGTGGAGTTTATCCATGAAATTGGGAACAAAGGGATAAGTGGGTTCATATAGCCAGCATTAGATCACTCTGCTCCTTGAAATTCAGAGAGGTGTGTTTCAACGTGTGACATGGTAGGCCAACGCCAGTTTTTTTTGTATTTGTTCAAGAGGTGAGGCTAAACGATGGCTAAATAACTTTGGTACGTGAGAAAGAGATTTATTATTTATTATTTGTATTATATGCTCAGAATGTAAGTCTATTCATTAATTAGTAGTTCATTATTATTGCCCTTTTGGTCTATTGCTGTTTTGTTCAATTGCCTACTTTATTATTTGCTCCATCATGGAATGTAGTCTGCTCGGGGAGGTGAACAGAATAAGAATTTCATTGTGTGGTATTGTTATGCATATGACGATAAAACTATTGAATCTTAAACGTTGGAGAGATGGACAGAAACAGCTTTTGGTCATGTAACATTCACTACGTGGGTCTATTTGAGACATTTCAAAATTAGTACATTTTTAAAATGATTCAACCGGTTGAATTGATTGCTTTATTGAAGAATCATGAATATATCCACAATTTAATATAAAATAAAATGAAATTAACAAAAAAATATATAATTTTGTTAATAACCCAAAATATTTCATGGACCTCCTGCAGTCAGGCCAAGGACCCCACTTTGAGAAATACTATACTAATGAATTGATTTTCGATTTCGACTAATCGAATTTGAATCACTTTAATTTATCAATCAATCAATCAAATTTTATTTATATAGCCCTAAATCACCGAAGTCTCAAAGGGCTTCACAGAATGAAAAGAGGTCGTACAGAGACATCTTTTCAGTATAGGGTACACAACAGCATCATTGATTTATGAGACTTTGCATGTCATTTTTGCATATTGAATAAAAATACAGAAGTCCTTCACTGATGTGTGAGTACTTAAATATACAGTACTACAGTATATTGTCTTTGAAGTAAAGGGCTCGACTAATCCAAAAAAATGATCATTGATGAATCGACTGTTGATATGATCATCTGTGACAGCCGTGGCCACATTCAAAGCAGATTTGATGGATTTCATAGCTTTTGTCAAGACATTTCAGATGCCGTGTTTACTCTGATGCAAGCCGGTGTGTTCTACATGTTTATATTCACTTATGTTTTAAAGAGGATAAGAAGATAATGAGCACTTGTTCTTTTAGACTTTTTCATGGCAAAATTAAGCTGTCACAGCTTGACACGGTGGCGTATGGAGGTGCGGGATGTGGGGAAAGGTGGAATCAAAAATGTAGGGCTGAGTGAGATGAGGCTCAATAAATGCTGGTTTTATGCAAAGACATAAGCTGGGAGAGAAGGAACCAAAAAGTGCAACCTAAACGCTAAACACAAACTCAACTTATGTGGGGCTACAAGGAACGGGAGGCAACACGGGAATGGATGGCAAAGAGGGCAGGTACACAGTCAGGTGGAGACATATCATGCTAACGAGGATCGACGCAAGGGAAACCAAATGAGAGCAAGACACAAGAAGACTAAGAAGAAACCCATAACTTGAAAATACCAAAATCCCCCCAAAGCCGGAAATTCAACCTGAAACCACAACAGAAACATGACGAATGCATGGCAAGAATTGTGATGTATCACTAATACCAGTGTTTAGGAGTAAAACACTGACATTTTAGAAACAAAACATTCGATTGTTTTGAATGGCTTTTTGAGAGAACAGTTTGTGAGTGAAAAGCACCCTTTAAAAAGCCAAAAGTTCACTTTAACACCCTTGCTTTCAACTCTGATCACACTGCTTCCGCTGTCAGCCTGTGTTAAGTGCGTCTGCTGCTTAGCACTCCAAGGAGGCTACAAACGCAAAGTTGTTGGACGATAATAATTCCTGGAGCTGCTGTGGGCATTTGATAGGTTTGCTGTTGATATTATTAACGTCATTGTGGATAAATATCAGTGATTCTCATTTGCCAATGTGTCAGGTTCTGGCACGGGTGTGATGGAGGAGAGGGGTTGCGGACCCAAACACAGGGAAGCCAATGTGCTCAAAAATAATCATTTAATTTGGCGAGCACAAAAAACAAACAGGGTGTGAACAGCATGTACAGCATAAACACAACCAGAAATAAACTTACTAAAGTAGACTAAGATAGGGGACTCCAGAAAAACAGGAAAGTAATTCACAGAGACTATCGGGGGGTGACAATGACCTGACAACAACTGAAAGACACGCACCAAACGTAATACACGACACACTGACGAGACAACAAGGAACGCCGGGACACATGGTGCGGGGAGCTGAAACTTGGGACACTTGACAAACGAGCAAACGAGCACAGGCCGACAAAATTAAAAAAGACACTGACAGATGGGGCGAGAAAACATGAACAACTACGAGTAAAAAACACACAAACCCAGAACATGAGAGGAAAAATAAAAAAACCACCATAAACACAGAAAAAAAAAGAAACAAAGAAAACCACTAATGGCACCCGAGAGACATAACACAATGCAGCTCTAGGTGACGAGGGTGCCACAATGAAATACATATACACATGATCCAAAATCTTAAAAAAAAAAAAAAAAAAAGTGTTTGTTTGAGTAATATTTTTCTCTTCTGTTCGGTCAGTAGCAAAACAAAACAAAAACACACCCAAAGACAAAGAAAGAAAGAAAAAAAAGCTGTATTCCGTTTGTTGTTTTGACTTATGGGCTACTTGTAAAAGATACGGGTGTTTGAACAATGAACATTTATTCAGGCTGATAAACAAAATCTATTGACTGTTCTAATCTCACTGGATGAAAAAATCACTAGTAGATACAATGGATACCAAGTGAGGTGTTGCAGGCAATTTGTTTTGTTTAAACATTTTTCTCAGATGGCATATCAAGCTAACGGTGACATTTTCTGACATTTGAACATATGGACACACATCTCAAAATGGGATAGGAATACTGTGCAAGGAATGAGAACGAAGGTAATCCGAAAAACTAACATTGAAGTCTGTTGTCTTCTTATCAGGGATCAATACAAAAGACATTATGCTCATTCACAGCTGAGCCTCAAATACACAGACAAAAAGCTCTAATATTCGTATTCAATTCAATGTTTTGAGAGTTAGCTCTTTTGCATAGTGCAACATAATAATACTCCCATGATCATCAGCTATATATCATATCTTAAACATTGAGGCCTCATTATTATAAATATCCTCATTTAAATGTGGCTGTGGTAAATTCGGGTGTCTTACTGTTACCAGACTGATGTGTTAGATGGAAGGGTGTTGTTTGTTGATAGAACATGACAAAGTGATGTACCAGGTTGCAATTCAGAAGTGAGAAGACTCGGTATTGTTTACGTGAGTTTGAAACAGGGAGGAGTTGTCAAGGATAACAACCACAGCTGTTTTGTTTTTGTTTTTTTCTAGTTTGGAAAAGGTGTTTGAAAATGTGTTTGAACTGGGTGTCATCTAAGTGACAGTGAAAATGGATACAAGGCAGCGAGAGAGATGGTGAAATAATAAAAACTAGGGGACTCAGGACGGATCTCTGTGGAACACACAGGAATTGGACAAATGGAGTTTGAATAATTTGACTTTGGTATTTTGTGCTATTTTTTCCACAATTTTAATCTTCGTAATTCAAAGGCATGTAAGGATCTCTGCAAGCCTTTAATGCGTTCACACACCATTTGTTTGTTCAGATGACGAGGTTAGGAGCCAAGTTGTGGATGTTGGATAGGTTGATGAATAAACTATAGTGATCCTTCAAGTTTGAAATGATGGCATTCATAAAATAATGCTTTGCAAAACCTTATCCAACCCTGGCCCATGCTTGCATATCTATCTCACTGTTCACTCACATGACTTATGCGGCCATCTTGATTTTAACCATTGACCCGAAGAAGGAGTGCACGCCTCTAAATGCAGTAGCATTACCTGGCCAGTGGCGGGGCATAGGAATTCAAATCTACCATACTATGATGATGATGATGCTAATAATCATGTCCAGAGCAGTATTGTGTGATATGACGTGGAAGGTTGCTTTAATCCAAACTTCAAATGTACACTCAAGTTTACTTGACTGTTTAGCAAGCTTAAACAGTCAGTGACCCAATTCGTATCTAATCATCTATTCTGGTTGTACCATTAAACCAGTTATCTGAAGATACTTGTTTTCCGGTTCGTCTTTAGAAGTTGTCAATGAAATTGATGCCAGAGAGGACATGAGTGGTGTTCCTTCCAAAACAAATGATTTTTGCTGTTAACCCCTTAGAACCCCAATTAGACATGGTTTGGAACTGGTTTAACTGCGAATAGGCGCTGCAGTGTGTGTGTGTGTGTGTGTGTGGGGGGGGGGGTCAAAGGGGTGAAGGATGTGTTGAGAGCAGTGAGAATGACCAAGAGAGACAATTGTTCCAAATCCAAGCACAACAATCTGCAAACAAATAAAAATAACTGTCATTAAACTTGCATTACTTTAATCCCTCTCTTCATACTAACAAGTGCTTATTATTTGTTTTTTTTTTATGATTATCATGATGTATTATGGTAATATAAAGTCTTCCAATCATACAACTAAGATGTCATAGCTACCAGCAATTATATCATTTAATTTATTGTAAATTTCGGAATTCAATCTGCTGCGTTTTTCTCATGTTTTGAAGACAGCAGCTTGTGGTGCAATGCGGTTTAGTTGTTAGTTTATTTTAATTGCAAGCATGTTCAGTCTGTGTTGAAGGCATTATGTTGCTGTAACAAGGCAGTTTGAAATTAAAAATAAATAAATAAAATAAAATTAAAATATCTATGTCGAATCCTTTCTGCGTAAATATCTGATGTTACCACCAGCGGCTTTTAGTCCATTGTAGCCTATGCATGACAAAAATGGATTTTCAGTTTAATTTTTGTTTTGTTTTATCGTCAGTGTATTTTATAGTGTGGAAAATATATGAATAAATTGAAACTAGTTCATTATTATGTCAGTATTCTTATTTTGTGTGACATTTTGTGAGGTGGAGTGCTGTTAATGTTTTCCAAAATAAAATAGACACCTTGGCTAAATAAATGTTGTCACAGCCATCTTGTTTAGTCGTATTCAAATGTATTTTCCATTTTTTTAAATTCATGAATGTGTGACAATCAGGATTTAAGTTTTGCATTGCTATTTTCATATTGTTGTGTTTGTTTTCTGCTACTACATAACCAAGTATAGATGTAAAAATGACAATATCTGTGAAATGACAAGAAACAACCATTGCTCCCAGCATAAGTAAGAACAAGAAGCCCTTCTCTCATGCATGTTGATGATTCTCCAAAAACAGAACATAACACAGGTGACTATTAATAAATACAATCCGATTTTGTGTTTATATCAAATACTGCAGTATAAACGACACTTCGGATTAGAAATTAGTAATTGACAGCGGTTGACTTCAACCTGTATTACTTTGCTGAGTTGTATAAGCCTCGAGGCTTCAGTAAACTATCAGGATGGAAATCTTTCAATGTGGAGGTAAAGGAGAAAGCACCCTAGGGAAATTGGTGCAGCTGATCAGCCTAGGATGAATCAAGCAAACAGCCAACGTCCATCAGGCTGATGAGGAGGCTTCAGCTCTCCGGCAAAAATCATCAGGCTTAATGGAGAATTCTGCTGTATTGATTTTCATCAGCTTTTCATTTGGTAGTGCAGGTTCACGCAACCGTGCACATTTCAGCTACGCTTTCAGTATGAAAATAAAAAATCAGCAAATTCACTTGCAAAAGGACTGTGCTGTAGGAAAGATGATTGATATTTTAGACGATGAAGGTGCTGATGCATTTCCTATATAATTCCTTGATTATATAGATTATAAAGTATACATACAGTACTGGATATTTAATATTTAATGTTCCAAAGCAGATTGAAAACTGATATGCACTGATTCTTTGTGTGCATGCTGGGCTTGCAATCATTTTAGTAAATTATATCAAATGCATGTGAATCCATCCAAAAACAAAGCATAATTACTCTCTCCAATTTTATTTTATTTTATTTTATTTTTTAAGAAACACACATAATTTTACACTCAATTACATCTGGGATGATTGTAGCAGTGTTATAGGACCCCATAAATAACTTTGAGGGACTGAACCCATAATTTAGCTCACAATTATGATAGGTTTTTTTTGTATTTTAATTTTGGCCACACGTAACCAATATAGTTGCTTCATAGGTTTTTCAGAGTGAATTTGTCCTTGAAATTTAAACTTGTCAAATGGCATGCCGCTGGCACTTAGCTGAACCCTTTAATGTCACAATTATTATTACTGTAAATATTTTTAACCAATTAAGTGTTGAAATTGGCTTGTTCTTGTTGATGATGCAATGTTAATGTTCAAACAATCCTGCTGTTTTTGGAGCCTCCTAATACCTAATACATATTAGCCTCCTAATATGCTTTTGGAAATATGAGGATTCCGCCCAATTCCAGAGATATGATTTTCCTGCAGCAATCACCAAATGGATGGTATGTAAATGTGCATTATTTTCCTTGAGCAACTCAGATTTGATCTTTTTTTTTTTTGGTCATATCATTGATTTCAACCACATGCATGTAGTTGCATACATCTTGTGGTAAGTTCCCTTGTTTATTACTTTGCGTTTGCATCCATGAGCGTAGGAGAGCTGTAATACATTCCATTTATATATAATAATACCTCTTTGCAAGAAGCGAAAACTGCTAGAAAAAAAGATTTGCATATTATTGTCAGTTTATAACCATGAGATAATTCTGCATCACTTCAAAATCCACTAGATCCAACAGCTTTATTTCACTTCAACCAAAAGCTTTGATAAACAAGAACAGTGCAAGTTTTGCACAAAGTGAATTGTTGCACACATCGAAATAAGAAAAATGGAAAAATAACTTCAAATTTGTCTGGGTTGTAAGCAAAACCGTTCACTGTAGTGTCAAATTTACAAGACAAACGAAATTGAACTTAAAGGGACCTTAAAATGGGTAAAGTGTAACCCAAAATTAAATTGATTCAGACTTAGAATTCAGTGATATTCTTTCTATGCATCTGCTTTTTAGTTATTCATCAGTCATGGCCCAACTTGTAAATTCTCATTTTTAACTCTTTCTCAAACTGGTATGGTTTGCACAGTTATTCCTCACTAAACCTGATCAAATGAATTGAAATATGAGAACCCTTCAAGTCTATTAGACAAAGTAAACATCCATCCATCACTGGGTGGGGGGCATCATAAACAGGTTGCGAGCCAGTCACAGGGCACACATAGACGAACAACCATTCAAACTCACTTATGGGCAATTTGGAGCGTACAATTCATCTACCATACATGTTTTGGGGAATGTGGGAGGAAACCGGAGTACCCAGAAAAAAAAAAAAAAAAAAAAACTGAAAGAGAACATATGAGCTCCACACTGAAAGGCCAGACCTGGAAAGGAACCCACAACCTCTGCCATGTGAAATAGCCAGGCTAACCAATCTGTCACCATGCCACCTCAAAAGTAAACATTTATAATCAATTTAGCTGAAATGCATCTAAAACATAAGAAAAATGTTTCTGACAAGTCAGTGCTATACTGTACTTGAAGGACAGTTTGAAGCGCGATGTGTAGCATGGCTATTAAATATTGATTTGGGCCATCGCACACCACGCAATGTGACTGAACACAACTGAAGTGAAGAATCGAAAACAGTGGGCGACACCCCACCGATCATCTGCCGACGGGCTGTTTCGCAATGAATAAAATGTGAGACTGTACAGTATTATTCTTTGTTTTAAACCACTAACAACATGACACGATTGTCAAAGAATTAGCAAAATACCCTGGATGCTGTGGCTACCGTATGAAACTATCATAATACAAAGAGAAACGGAAAGGAACAAAGGACAGGGTGTGGATATTGGAGAGGCTATTGGCTGCAATTGTGCATTTCAGAAGAAAAAGCGTCTCCATATTTCATAGTTTTACCGCAGCTATATATGAAATCTTAAGTCCTCATCATCGTAGCTTACCAAGTATTGTCAAACACAATATATATTTACACTGCATCTACTGTGTTAGTACAGATTTTTGGAATTGGTCACCTGCAATTCAGAATCATTTCACAACAAGTTGCCAACTTTCTCTCATTCGTGAAAACGGATTTCAAATTCACACATACACAACATTTCAAGAGCGCTCGGTTGTGTCGCTTGGAGTGTGGCAGGCGTTAAAAGCGCAGTCTAACAGTCATGTGTGAGTGCTTGTTATTGGCACGTCTGATATCATTCTTAGCAAGTTTTACGATGAGTTTATAATGGGGTAAGTGCTCTAAACCTTAACTCTGCAGCGACACAAGTACTAGAAACTCGTTTACAAAGGAGGTCAGCGTATACTAAGCATAAAGGAGTCTGGATCGAAATAGAGATGTTTCATAGGGGCTAACCAGCAAGTCACGGGGGCTTATTGACATCAGTCCAAGTGCATGTGTAAAACGAGTGTTAGCTGCCATTGGTGATAATGACAGAGGTGCCTTTGTGTCCGGCTGCCTGTTCTGCCGGCACGCGGAGGTGAGGGGTCATATCCGTGCTGGCAGAAGCGCAGTAGCCTCTGAGGCTCTCTTGGTCGTAGAGGTGCTCGAGAGCGTAGCCCGTCAGGGGGTAGGCCGTACGCTTTTCCAAGTATGGCCGAAAGTGGGTGTGGGACGGGTGCAGGGCTGGGGCCGGGCCCGGAGAATCTGAACGGGGGCCCGCTCGACTAAACGGATAATGTAACTGTAAAGAACGGGGGCCCAGGTCTGTCTGCGGGTAGTCTTTGGTCTTGTTGAAGCTTTCAGACCTGGGACTTATACTTGAGAAATGGGCGGGGCTGTGCACAGGGCTGATCAAACCGCGACAAACCACAGCCTGAATTGGCCTCTGCGCATACTCCGAGGAACAGCAGAGAGCGCTGCTGTTTAATAGTCCATTGGCCTGCCCCAGTGGAGCGTCTGGAAGAAGCTTTCTACGCTGTAGTCGGTTTTCTTCCTCCTTAATCATATGCTGTGTTGCTTTGATAAGGGTCTCCATTTTTCTAGGTTCCTGTGGGCTGAACCTGAACTGATCAGCTCGCTGGCGATCTCCTGAGTCACTGGTGGAGCCTCTATCTGGAGAACTCACCGCACTATCGTCATCCCATTGATTCCGACCTTTAAAAAAAAAAAAAAGTCAAGGCTTCAATATATCCGTGCGCTGAATAAAATATCATGCATAGTGCTAACAAATACTAAGCAGTAGGTCAAACAATGACAACAACAGCAGATTGAGCTGCTACGGAGGTTTTGTAAATATTTAAAATAAACACATAAATATTTAAAATAAACACATAAAAATGTTCTCAAGAAGAATAAAGCATGCACATAAAAGTTCACAAAATGGGATGTGTTTGCAAACTTAAAGAGACAATGCGTAAGCTTTGACAGTTTTTCACTACAGACAGAAGGAGGTGCTGCATTTACCATTGTCCATAGCTATAACAAACATGGCAGCCTCCGGAGATGTGCCACCCCCCATTTAATATCATTTAATAACTAAACTTAAAATTCATTTATAACATACTGTTGGTCATTAAGAACACATTTATTTGCAAGTTTTTAAAATTTAGAATCATCTAATGTATTCCTTTTTAATTACAAACGCTCAAAATCTTACACAGTGTCCCTTTAAGGCCTCCACCTGAAACCGTCCACTCCGGCTGTGCCTTACAGGCACCTAAACATAGCGTGAAAAGTAAAAAAGTCTGTGTTTGCTAGATTGTTTTAACAATGTTTCTCCTGTAATAAATCTTACACCATTGAAAATACTTTTATTACCCTTGTATGTACTACCACATTTGCAAGGAACATGTATTTTTGGGTTGAGCACCAGAAATGAGTACGTGGAATGCACGCATGAAGCATTTGCCCAAATCCTCCCTGCAAATCCCAAACTTAAGTTATTTTACAGTGCTATTGCCTGTTTTGAGCTACTACCATTGAACTACTGTGAGATGGTTTATGAGATGCCACCACCAGATTGAGCAAGAGGCGCCAAACTGTTATATTTCTTCCACAAGGAATAAATTGTGAAATTGCCAATACATATTTCTTTTTCGACCATTTTCGAACAATCACTACAACCAGGCAAGAGTCACTGGCAACAGCAAAACGGATTTTATCATTTAGCTCTGTTAAATGTGGCACTATTTAAAAGAATAGTCAGATACTCAAGCACCCAATCACACCGAAGGACAATTTAGTATTTCCAATAGACCTGCTATGCATGTTTTTCGAGTGTGGGAGGATGCGGGCGTGCGGATAACATGCAAACTCCACACAGGAAGGCTCGAGCCAGGTGGATTTGAACTCAGATCCCTGAATTGTGAGGTGGCTGTGCTAAACCCTGCTCCACTGATCCGGCGCACATTACATTCAAAATGTACTGTGCTTGGAATTATTCGAATCAAATTGTCTTTCATTAGAGCGATGCACAGCCCTATTTATTAGTTTAGTTGATTTTTTAAATGTATTTTTATGCATCTTTTTTTTTTTGCTTTTCAAATATCATCTCCCAAAGAGAATTGCAATCATTGTAACTTTCATGACACTAATACATTTATTTTATTTATTTATTCTTATGAACATGTCACATATCAAACAGCATAACGGAATAGCAGTTGATCTTTGAGGTTTTACTGCATTTAAACTATAATCAAAGCCAGCTTTTTTATCTTACCATCGTAACTGTGGACCGCTGTAATATGTGGCATGCTGCCATCACATCCTTGGTTGTCCAATGAGCCTTTGCTTAGTGGCAAGATCGCCCTTGTTGTACTCCACCATGTGTCCCCTCTGGGAGGCGGTGCGCCAAGGAAATACCGCCCTGCCTCACATCGTCCACGCTCACAACTTTGGCCTTGAGCGTGCACATGGACGTGTTTGTGACCGTCGCCCATACGATGCTGCTCTTCAGATACGCTGTAGAACAGCGGACCAGGATCAATGAACTGCTTGTACACGCACGAGGCGTCCATGCCTTCATTCGTCTCCAGCATCTGTGGGGATGCTGTGTCAGTAAGGGGGCTTCCCCTCCAGGGACTACCCTGATCTGAATCTGAGCGCTCAGTCTGAAAACCAGGATACTGGGTTGGGAAACAAACAAACACACTCAATGATAGTGGCCACATTTAAAATAATATATATATTTTTTTTTAAACTGGACCACATTTATGCAATATTGTAAATCCAAATTCAAGCAACCAACAAGACTGCTGTCATTTGTACGTAGAATCAAAAACAGGCTTTTTGCCTATAAAGCCATATAAAAAAATGCTCACCTGATTGTATGGCGAAAGTCTCGCTTTGGTTTTGGGGCGGGATACTCTGCTCTTGGGGGCTCTGCCTGTCTCGCTAAGACCGCTCGCTGTATTGCTGCTGAAAGGGAAAGTGGTCTTGGACATGACCTGATCCAAAGACAGCTGGAAGCCTTTGTACTCCGTCTCCCTAAAGGTACAAATATTAATTGCATGTGACGTTCTGTGATATCCCTTGAACATTTTACATTTGCATTTCAAAGATGTACAATATTACATTGCATAATTACTTAGCAGAGAGGTCTGCCACGCACTATAGTTAGTCTCCTCTTTTGATGCAAAAGTCCACCAGCATTCGTTTTAGCATTGCGAGCATCATTGTGAAGAACTAACACACACAGAGCCTTGCACGTCCATGTGTGGCAGCGATAATACTTGGAAGTGTTGAGCTTTTCCGAGAGAGCTGCAACGGCTGTTGGGAGGCTTTTTTCGACCAGAGGGATCGAAGCAAGGCCTTTAACAAACACTACACAGAGGGAAAGCGGAGCAATCAAATACATGGAGAGATTAAAGGCTATGTCTGGTTAAATCAGGCCTGGAGAGTGTAGATGTCTTAGTACTGTGAAAAAGGAATTGATTTCTCTTTGAAGTGCTCCTTGGATGTTGTCATGGCAAATCAGGCTGGGGAAACAGAAAATCTTGGCAGAGAGTTTTGCGAGACAAACACTGATCCATTAATTCTTTGCTCTCAGTGTTTGGTCACACAAACTAGGTAACAGTAATGTATACAGCACATCCAGATGAATGCAATTCATAATAAGGGACACCCTTCATTTATTCTGTGATATAGGCAAAGTACTTGTATAAGAATGCCTAAATTGTTATTTTCAAAAGTTTTCTTTGACAGTCAGCAACCTGGGGTCGCGTCACAACAAAAACGAATCATAAGGGTGTCCGCTCGCCACATTGGATGGGTAACCTGAACTGTTAACTGATATATAAGCACAAACAAGACTAAAATGTACCGGTACATGATTTGAAATAAAAAGATTTTGGGTTACATGCTAAAAACTAAATCTTTGCTGTGGCAGGTCTGCAGACCATATAGCTAGTCAGACCTTGAACACACAGCAAGAGTTCACATTCAGGTGAACTGCCCTTATCACTCCTTATCCATAGCTAGAATGTACATAAAGACTACTGGACTAACACATTTGCCCGTGATAACATTCCTAACAATAAAGAACAACCCTTACCTACCAAGGCATACTGTATTCTACGTGTCAATGTCTTGGGCAAAATATTTGACTTGCATATGTTTTATTTCAAACAGTTCTGTCAAATCATCCCAATACAGGAGTTAAATAATAAGCGCAACATAGGTATTCAACAAAACAGTTTTCTGGAGTCTGAATTTAAAAGGTCAGATAAATGAGTCAAGACTTCGTCTACCCATGGAAGTTTCAAGTCATCAAGAGCTGCACTGGAATATGTTACTCATAAACCTGTACTTTTGTCGGATATGCACTTGAATCACGACACTACATAATCTGTAGTAAGTATTGAATATGTCATCCAAAGAAACATGTGGCTCAAACCTGGTGGATTTACAGTTAGAATGAGGGTAGAAACAGCAGCGTGGAATGAGTGTCTTAATGCCAACCTAACAGCGGCTGGCTGTTAACTGTCAAAGCCACCGTGTTTGTGTAGTGTTTTACGTGAGATGCTGGCAAACATGCAGTGAGCGCACAGGCATTGGGATTATATGGATTTGGATACATGCTGAATTAGGATGAAAGTGGTTTCCCTTCCGCTATGGTAGGCCTTATCCCTCAGCACATTTACAAAGATACCCTGCAACATTTGATTTTCTTTTTGGATTTGAAAGACATCTTTTGTGACAACAGTCTGGACATGTTTGCGTCTTCGATTAACTTAAAAAGCAACCGTACAGTTACCAGAGAACACCCATGTAAGGATGTATCCGTCCATCTATCCATCCATCAGCAGGGTACACCCTAAACTTGTTGCCAGCCAATCGTAGGGCACACAGAGACAAATGTCCATTCACACTCACAAACACACCTAAGGGGAATTTGGAGTATCCAATATACCTAACATGCACGTTTTGGGGAATATGCGAGGAAACCAGAGTACCTAGAGAAAACCCACGCAGGCAAAGGGAAAACTTCCAAACTCTATACAGGGAGGTTGGAGTCAGAATCAAACCCGTGACCTCTACACTGTGAAGCATACATGCGATCACTCTCCCAGATCCCACTGTATTTTATTTTTTGGTGGTGGGGTAGCTTTAACCAGCATTCAGGCAAATACCAGGGACTCACGTGAGAACGTAGTTGACGCTGACGATGCAGTGAGGTCTGGAGGAGCGGCTGTTGTGTACGATGGTTGCATAACTCTGAACCCAAACCCAGCCACCATGTTTGGCCAAGAAGCGGTAGTACCGAGTGGTAACTTGCCCTTTCACAAGCACTACAAAAAAAGTACATAACAATGATATCAACAATAATGACATGCAGTACCAGCGAATTCCTGCTTTAGCATTCTTCAAATATTAATTGGAAGATGTTTTAGGGTTTTAAGGTCCATATTCAAATACAGTATGTTGTACTTCAACACAAGTTAGCAAAAAAGGTTACCATGTTTTTTTTTTATATATTTATTAAAAATGCAGCCTCCCTATGTATGTTCATATCAAATGAGTGTCGCATGTTCAACTACTCACACAGATGATGTGCACAGCGTAGATGGAAGGAGTCACAGCTGTGGACATGATGATAGAGGGTCTTCTCTATTAGATCTTGTGGCTCATAGCCTGTAAGGGCTGCAACCCTAAATATTACACACATGCACACCCAAATGTTCAGCTGTTATTAAGTGCTCCCATGTTGGCACACAATCCAAAATACCGGGTTGGAAACAAATCCACCAACAAAGTATGCAGTAAGAGCGAAAACATGTTGCAATCACGTTCACAATCTAAACATGTAATAAAAAAAAAGAAAGGTTAAAAACAACATACCGTGAGTCGAGGAAGATGAGCTTCATGTCCAGACTGGCTCTAAACATGAACATGTTGCTATGCAGTTTGATCTCCGTGACAGCACTGGGCGGTAACGAGTGACCGACGGCCACCAGCCCGACGTTCTGATAACAGCCGTCGAATGGAGACATGTCCAGGCTGTACTGGCGGATTTTCAAGTAGCCACTGCAGTGAATCACCTGTGTAATGAGTGGATAGCTGTTTACGTCGCAGTTCCAAATGTTACATAAGCTTGTTAAAATTACTTCTTTTCAGACCTTGTACCCTCCACATGTAAGCCCAGCATTCCTTTTTGCAAGAACACATTTCATCCTCAGAAAAAATGAACGCTCCGTCTCATATTCTGCAGGGCAAGAAGATAGAATCATTCAACTTCATATGTCACAGAAAATTGCATGAATACTGTATTTAGAGACAATGCAGGTGGCTTGATTTTGATTGTCTCCAGATAAATGGCTTTGGCTAAGAAAAAAAATACCCCCTGTCTTGAAGAGATGAGCAAGTCAACGTGATTTAAAAAAAAACAGCTAAGGAAACACCTGGTTGCTCGTAATTATTTTCGCAATCTAATGAAGTGATGAGTTCATATCAAGTACAACGTTTGGAATCATTGTTTACCTTGGAAAAAATGCGAATGGCAAGGCTGGTGCGCTGTGAGGACAGCTGTCATTTCATCGTGGTCGGCAGGATGAATGTATTCAAAGATGCTGTTTCCTGTCAACTCTACCTGAAATGTGCAACCATGTCAGGACTGTGACACCTCACGTGTGACATACCAAAGGAGGTAACATTACCTTTGTTAAACCAACCTGAGACAGACCCAAATGCACCGAGGCCGTTTCCGATATGTACATGATTTTCCCATCTGGAGCGACCACAAAAATAAAGCCGTCCAACGTCTGAAACAAAAAAACGCAGTTGTTACTTTAACTAATAACAACAAGAAACCAAAGATTTGGCCAACAACGTGTTTCACGTACGCATGAAGGGTAGGGTATAATTGTGGGTGTGTCGTAGAGCCTCATGGGAAGTATCTATTAATGGAATGTAAAGATTGTACAGTTCTGAAGCTGGAGCTGATTTAAAAAATATCGAAATAAACAAAATAAAAGCTGAAGGCAATTTATTTGTTTTATAGAAGAGCTTGGCGACGGCTCAATCGTCTACATTGTGTGCAGAGTTTGGCTGATGGCCTGAATTACACTTGGGAAACAATTACAATTGAAAATAATCATTTATTATTCATATCATTATTTTTATTAAATTGTTATTGCCATTTGCATGTGGGTGGATTTACAATGCATGTAACATTCATTCATTCTCCAAAGTGCTTATCCTCACAAGGGCCCTGAACTGGTTGACAGCCAATCACAGAGCACAAATAAGACCATTAACAATTCACATATTCATGTACAGTATTTCAGTGCAATATGATGCATAGTATGATTTATGCACAGTATTTGTTACTATGCTTTTACATGATATATATTCCAAAGCACTCTGTCTATTAGATCCTTGAATGGCACCTGAGTCCCACAATGCTGAGTCCAATGTGAAGCAAAGTCAAAGCTGTTTTAGCAAAGTAAGTCATGTTTTATATTGCTCATCAATAAGTGGAACATCTCAATTTTGTTTCCACTTTG
This sequence comes from Hippichthys cyanospilos, assembly GCF_059441005.1. Taxonomy (NCBI): domain Eukaryota; kingdom Metazoa; phylum Chordata; class Actinopteri; order Syngnathiformes; family Syngnathidae; genus Hippichthys; species Hippichthys cyanospilos. Next base: position 7,547,513 of record NC_142371.1, read on the forward strand.
CACAAGATCGGGCAGTAAGAGATATGTGAATTGTTGCTAGTATCATAGCTGTTTGATCTACAACATGGTGGATAAACAAATACCATCATTATATATAGCACTGTCAGCATGAATAGTTTTAATAGTAAATTGCAATTGCAGCAAAAAAAAAAAAAAAAAAACATACTTCAAGTGACAATTTGAGAGAAAGTGAATGGGTTCATTTTTAAGTGAAAGTTGCTAGATTTTCGACGGAAAAAAATATGCGAGGGGAGACTGTTTATCATCTTTGTTTGAAGGTACTAGGTGTGTCTGAAATATTCTAAGCATAGTGTACATGAAGTGGACATGCATGTCCCAAACAAAAGAGTTCTTCTACACTGGAATAAAAGCGCTCCAGCGTCTTTGGAGCAAGCGTTCAGTCCTTGACGGGCCTTAGTTGAAAAATAAAAGTTTAAAGAGATTCTAGTTTTTCTGATGCTTAATTTTTTTCATAGACCCCTCATCTAATAAGTTTTTTTTTAATTTAACAGACAATTTATTTTCAAAATGTGACCCACTCGTTTACTGTCCCAAGGCTCTTCATTTGTATTATCTCTGTACATCAGTACTTCAAAAAAGTTAAATATTTGTATGCATGTGTGTGTATGTACGTGGATGTATGTATATTTGTATTTACGGTACCACCTCACCTTTTGTAGTATTTATGCAATTGTGTACCACATGTTCACGTTTCAAACTGCTTTGCCAGGGGCAAGCCTGCTCTTTGTTTTGTTGCTAACGTGAGAGATGATGTGCACTGTGTGAAGGCTCAAAGACAGATTGAGGTCCGTGCATGACCATGAATTCGCTCAGCTCATTTAAGTCTTCCAGCGCTATAAGGAGAGCAGTGGGTGGCAATCGGTGGTAGATACGTGTAGACACCACCTACTGCTTGAATAATAATAATAATAATAATAATAATAATAATAATAACCTGTAAGAGGTGGGAACCTAATTCCTGGCTGACCCCATCCAGAGAGCTCCTGCTCACATGGCCCCATGACTCACCAAGGCCTGGAAAGCAAATCACACACAAATACATACAAAGGACATTATTTAAATAATATGCTCGAGAAAGAAGCAATTATATGAAAGTAGTGATTATAAACCTCATGTTTTTCAAGCCATCCACCTATACATCCGGATTGAGCCCATTTTTGACTTGTGAAACTATTAGCATAAACTATTCAAAATGGAGGAGGGAGGAGAAGAAAAAAAAAGCTTTGAGTGGAGCTCCATGAGGCCCAATACACCCAAAGAGGGACAAAACAAACACGAGTTCGCACACGCAGCAGACTTGGAATTGAAATGCAAATGTGCAGCAGAATAAACAGGCGGCATGCGGGGAACACCCCGCTCCAGAATATGGACTTCTCTGTTTGGACTCGGAACACAAGAGTATCGCCTTTACCAAAGGACGGATCCGCGAATAAATACTTAAATTGGATTAAGATTTTCATCAGACAGACAATAATTGATGTAAAATTTATCAGCGACTGGAAAGAAGTTTTTTCCCCCCCAGTTCATTATTTTTCATTCACAATGAGCAAACAAATTAACACTCGTTTGAGTCAACTACATAAAGAAAGAAAATCCAAGATCTAGTACAAGTGTAAACAACTGGGGGAAAATTCACAGGAAGAGCGCATTATTATTTTCGTCACGTAGCTATAATAAACAAACCGCGGCGGACTGTAAAAGTAAGCATGTTTTTCCACTCTGCACCAAGCCTCATTACAGCAGCTCACTTGAAATACTGTTTTCAGTTAGTTGATTAAAATATATACGTGGCCTATTTTATCTCACTCTTCTTTTATTCATAATTATAATACAAAAATCTTATCACGTAAATACATACCAATTCTAATCAGGCCGCATTCACCTTAATCGTGATAACAAAGTGATCACTGTTGTATTGATAAATTTATTATTTTGTTAATATTATTTTCTTATAAGGTATTATTGGTGTGTTCATTGTTCATGCATTTCAAATGGGCCATATATATTGAAATAATGTTCCAGCTCGCAAAACCGTCCCATAAGTTAACACCGGGTCAGCTACGTCATCAATGTTATTATAATGTTAAAGTGTAAGATATATAATCGCAAAGTTTATTTTAAGTTTTGTATTTTGAGCAAGAGATGACAAAGGACGTGCGTGGTACTAATTTTTATGTTATTTTATTCTTGAGAATAAGTCAAAAAATATGCTTATTGGCTAACAGACTTTTATTCGTAGTGCCAATCTTCGCATTTGAGGTGCTGCTTCCCGATCAGGTTCTTTGTGAATGCACCTTATGTGACATAATGAGCCTTGTGTGGGCTCCGAGGAACCCCATATGTTGAAGGATCAGGCATGAGCATTCTGCTAATATGCGAGGCGCTGCAGTAGTCACGCGTGCGGCATGGATCTTCTTCATGGGGACTCCGGGAACTCACATCGCAGGCTCTTAAATGACTCGGGGTCAGAGGAATTGATGAGGGCTCTTTTGTTCGTTTTTAAATGAAAAAAAAAAGCCAACAAAAAACTGCGATTTTTGCAGGTGAGTTAGAGGTTCGAATCTAAAAATTGGATCCAGGTTTTGAACACACGATTCTTTTAAATCATGATTTATTGCTTAAATAAATGCTCTGTAGATACAGCCTATGTTGTTCAGTTCGTTAATGTACAATTGATTGTAATGCACTCCGAGTATATCCTCCTCGACCAACAAACAATTGTAGTCAAAAAGTTCGGAAAGGTTTTTTTTTTGTTCTTCATTAATTATTTAAACAAAATAAGGTAATCGAAACATAATTTAGATTCTTAGAAGTGGGCGCGTTTTGCACAGAAAACAGATTTACACTTAGTTTTATGATGTGGATGATGCTTTATAACACGAGACTTTAAATTCACAGCAAGAATTAATATATTCTATTACCCTTTAATGTGATTGGGCCCATTTGAATTTGAAGGCGGTTTCCAACAACTGAGTGATACTAATAAACATTTCTTGTGGCATCTTAATTATTGCAATTGAAAAACAAAATAAATCACCAATCGGGCCCAAGGCCTATACCGTTTTTTAAAATACCAATTAATTTCAACTAGTCAATCTCGGCCAAGAGCGATTTGATAATTAAGGCAGTCATTTCTTGCGGAAAGACTAATTTAGTTGCTCTGTGGTCACGAGGCCTATTAATGCACGGAACACATTAAGAGCATGTATGCACGAGGCTCACCTTGAGGAAAAACGATCCTCATTTTGAGGTAGCTCGTGGTCAAGCGGATGATGGAAGCTTTATCCAGCTGGGACGTGATGGCCGAGGGGAGCGGCAACAGTTTGGCCAGTTCATAAAATTCGCCATTCTCCTTTTCTCGTCGAGTCCGGGCGGCATTTTTCGATTTCTCCTTCATTGTGTCTTATTTTCTTGTCCCTCTCACAGTCCGGCTGCGGTCAAAATTCTCGCCGCATTCTTTTGCAGCTGCGACGCCCGTTGACGTATAGGAGAAGGTCGGGCCCAGGTTCACACAGCAGCAGGGAGAAATTCGTTACATTTCCACAGGTGAAATTCTGAAACGGGAGAGTAAAAACATTCAAGAGATTGGAAGACATGGGATGCGAATTTTAATTTATACTGGGAAGACATGAGACACGCGGTTGGCATTTCGCTTGTGTTCAAGTCTTGATATGTATAAATGTTCGAACAGTCATTCTTTAATCTTATTTTCCTACCTTGGTAGAGGCACAAGTAAGTTATTTGCAGAGCCAGAATCCGTCGGTTTTAAAAGTAGTCAAAAACTCCACAATTCTGGGCATATCGTCCGTTCTGCATCACGAGTGAATTAGTGGAGCCAAGTGGACAAGTCCAAAGATTCTCTTTAGTTCAGCTCCTATTGGACGACGATGCACGGAGCTCCGGTTCCCTTTGGCTAAGCGTTATAGTCACGTGCTGCGAGGTGAACGACGATTGGTCGTCAAACAAGGGCTGATCACCTTTGGCCCAAACACCTGATACCATGCAAGCTATGTCCACGATCAGACGCAGGACAAAACATAGAATTCAAAACGTGTTTTGTGGCGTATAAATATGTAAGGATAATTCATTAGTCTTTTAATGCTGGAATGTCCAACAATGAAACGTTGACAAGTGACCCATAGGCCTATCCTAAATCCTGAAATAAATCAGAGACCCAAAGCTGCCTGTTTTCCCGTCAACTAATGTCGCAATAAGAAAGTAGTAATCATGTTACAATAATTTTATACAGGCATTATTGTTTTGAAATCAACGTTTAAATAAATTACGTTAGTTACAAAGAAGACCTAATAACTAACGTGACACTTAAAAAAAAACACTTTACATTTAGTCTATTTCATTAGCAGATGAGAACCATTCTCATAGTCTTGAAATATATTTTTGCTAATTTATAGAACGTCTATGTATAGTTTTCAATTCCACGTAATGATATGACGACGACAGGACTCTTTTCATATTGTTGTGTGTATTGTGTGTGTTTGACTGCACTAATAGGATTCAGCCCTCAGTGAGCAAATCATCAAGGAAGCTTTAAGATCACGCCTTGTTTGAAGCAGGCGTTAACCTTCATTTCAAGTCCATATTTACTAGTAATTACAACATAGGGAAAAAAAAGTTCACGATCAAGCCTCAGGGAAGTCAGGGCGGACTTAACCTAGATATGCAGTGACCATACGGTAACAATCATGAAAATTATAATCAGTGTTAGCCTGACACTGACTATAATTTTCCATAATATGTTTTTTACCTCTGTGTATCAGGGATGGGCGACTTAAACAGTGAAGGGTCAGCATTTTTCATCAACGCTTCAGGGGGGATGTAAAAAATCTGTGCACATTTGACTTTCAATGTTATGTATTGGAAACATTGGGGCGCAGGAAAAAAATACAGGCTATACATAAAAAAATCTTAGAAAAACAATCCCAACCCAAAATACTTGATTTCTACGGGTTAAGAAAAACAGAAGTAATACAAACAATAATATTCAAATTGTATTTAGAAGACACACACACACACACACACACTATATATATATATATATATATATATATATATATATATATATATATATATATATATATATATATATATATATATATATATATATATATATATATATATTTGTGTGTGTAGTAACTATGTACATATACTGTATTATGTTCATATATATTTTATATCCCACCCAACTATCACAACCACCAGTTGTCTAAAATTTTTCATAATTTAGTACACACGAAAACTTAAACAAACCAATTCTGTTGATGTTCCTAGATTCAGTCATAATGTTTTATCATAATCCTTAACATTGTGCATACTGAACATTGTTATTGATGTGGAAAAACAAACAGTGTGAAGCAAAATATAAAATCAGCACAAACAAATGGAGATACACTTGCCGAAAATTCAGTCTGCAAATATATATTTTAATTATCTGTTGTGACAACATTTTTGTTTGTCTATTCACAAAAAATACAGTATGTCACGTAAAAGGAAGAGCAAAGATGTCGAAAACAAAGAGGCAACAATTGTTATAATGATTAGGAATCACTATTGTAATTCAAACATGAGAGTAAAGAAAGTAAAACACATAACTGAAGCACATTTTTGTCTTTGCAAGTAAAATGTATTCCAAGATGTTTTCGTTTCAAGAGATTCTTTTAATAAATATTTTTCAAAGATTTATTTGCCCATTCGGGATTATCTCATTGTCTGAAAAAAATTGACACAAATAGTAAATTTAGAATCTTCAATGAACCCCGCGATAGGCATCGATTTTTTTGTTTTTGACTTTGGGGTGGATGGTTTGGTTAAGAAGAAAAAAAGAGTAAAAGAAAAAAGTTCATGATAGAGTGACTTTCAGACAATCCAACAGATCCTTTAATCTAGTCCGTGACCTCTGTGTTGACCTGGGCAGTGATACTGGCTGGTGTGACATTGAGGTGAATGTCATACTGCTGGTCCAGACCAAGGTAGCTGTCGCTCATCAAGTAAAGTGTGTATATGCATCTGTAAGCACATGGCAAATGTTTTGACGGAATGCATCCACATGACACCAATATGATGGCAGATTACATAAGCATGAATTTACTGAATGTAGTTTACCTTTTGAAAATAAAGCTTTAATTGCAAAAAAACATTACACATTATCTCCATTTCATATGGGTTCTATCGGCTGCCATACATATCTACCACGCCATGGCACTATGACAAACATTTGTCACACACACCTACCCACCGAAGTGTTCTTGATGTAATTGATTCTAATAATAAAAAAATATGAGAATTGTGTCATTGTCCTATAAATGGACCAGAATACTTGAATGGCAGGAATGTTACTTAATATTTTTTTTGTTGAGTAAGTACAGATCTTATAATGTCAGATTAAAGGGACATTCCACTTATTTAGCTATTTTCAATAGTAAAATGTTAATATTTTGTCTACAATTATTTGAATGACTAATTTATTTTTCCCGTACATTTGATACCTTTAAAAACACATTTTGCCGCTCACTGTCGACTTGTTCCACCCAAAAAAATATTTCCTCCATTTTGAAGTAATAAACCTCACATCAAAGTTAGTTTACAACAAGATGAGGAGTTCTTGAGGGCTTTTCCCAATTTCCTTAGGATAGAACCTTACTTTCCAGTCTTCTCTGGTGTGTAGAAGGCCACAGACGCTGTTGTGTGGTTGCGCACATATCCAATTCGTTTGACTGCAAGCAACGCCTTGTGATCCACTTCCCCAATGACCAGGAACCAGCCTTCATCTTTCACCTTGGGGAATCTTGGCGCCTGAGCCTTAGTGTCCTGCTTCCTCTGTTGAAAGAAAAACAACTGTGATGACCATCCCAAAACACCAATTGACTAGTTAAAGGAACACGATCAAATAACAGTGACACAGAAACTACTGTCACAGTAGTTTCTGTACATCCGAGAAACCACTTAGGCTCAAGCCTGCCATGAAGTAGAACTGCTGGGAAACCGAAGCCTCTGATGAATCTGGCAAAGTGAAGTTTACAACATCATGAACTGAGACAATGCTGCCCCAGATGGAAGCTCTCGCTCTGAAATCGACACCTTCAAGCTTTACTGAAATTTGCAGCTGCTCGCATGGAGAAACCAAATGCCTCCTGGACTAAGAGTTTTACGGCCAGATGGGACAAATAATCAAGTATTTTGTCACAACAACAAGACAGATGTTTAGAAGAGTCAAGGTGAAGCTTTAAACCTAAGGATAGTATCATTATAAGTCAAAATTGGTACAGGTCATGATGGAATTTGTTTCTGTGACTGTCCGTTTTTGCACTGACTGAATAAATAAACTTTTGACCTTGTTTTCACTACAGGGAGCAAAATCAGATACAGTAAACATTATAGTATAGCAGTGCTTCTCAAATAGTGGGGTGGGCTCCCCCTGTGGGGGTGGGAATGACCCCCAGGATAAGGCTTTGTTTTTGTTATGTGAAGTTTAATTGCAATAACATAAGAATGTTGGTTATTATGGCTATTTTGTTCTGTTTTAGACTTTTTTCTGTTTTAGATTAAGCTGTAACCCTAGACTAAGCTGTAACCTGTATAAACGCTGTAAAAAATAATTGAGTTATTGAAAGTTGATTTATATTGTTTTTTATTCTTTTGTTAATGTTAGAAATGATTCAGTTTTAGGTATACCTAATGCAATTTTTAAAGATTTTTATTGAGTGGGGGTGTGCGAAAAGTTTTCTCTTTTCAGGGGGGGTTGGCAAAATATAACTGAGAAGCACTGTAGTATAGTAAAATGAGGCAAATATTAATTATGATAAAACAATCTTATCAGGACTAATATATTCATTAAACATGCATTTTTTATATAAAATATAAAAACCTTCCTCATCTTCCTAATTTAAAGGGAGGGATAAGACTCTGATTCTAACGACTATTCAAATCACAGATTTTGCAATAAGCAAATCACGTTTTAGCTTATCATGATTATACCACAAATGCAATTAATCGTTACCCGATTCTCACTTATGTGTACAATATAGAATAGCACTCCACGCAAGCAACAGTTTGGGTTGACAGTGTAACATGTTAACATATCTAATCAGCCATACTGACCCTCTGTTGGCCCTGGTTGATGCGTCTCAGTGACACCTGCAAAACGTACTCCTGGTCAGCATGGACATCCAACCAGCTGCTGGCCTCCCTCAGGTTTGCACCTGCAGCATTCAAGTGGCGCTCTGTCTGTTGTTGGCTCTCCTCCCACCAGCCCTTGACACTCAATGCAACCTCCAGTACTGGAAGATGAGTGAGGAAGGCCCACATCTGACCAAGGTTGAGAGGAAGGTGGGGTTGGGGGCACACAAAAGGTCATAACTGTGCTATTAATGTGTCTAAATTTGACAGCAAAGCAGTAGACAAAGAAATATCCAATGTAGATGTGCATCAAGTAAACATGAATGTATGAAAACGAAAAATCTCATCTACTTTTTTAATAAGCTGCATTAGTCAATGACTCATTTCACCCCTAGTTGCTGAAATCCTGCCAAAATAGATCCACTTTTTTTTCTCCTCTTTCACTTGACATGATTCCTCCTTCTCGTCGAACAGCAAATGTACAATGTCCTGTGAACATTCAGCCTACACATATTTATTTTTTTCACAGAGCCATCCTCAAACGCTGTGCGGCTTGAACTGTAGCGATTGCTCCGTACAGATCATGAGTTAGAATCTGTCCAATAAACTGTCATTCAAAAAACATTTGTGACCGGCGGCGGGCACTTGATTCTCAGTTTAGTGTTTCTATGTGTTTACGCGAAGTCCAAAATCCATCCATCCATCTTCAATAGCCACTTATCCTCATAAGGCTGACAGGATTTTGATGGTGCCTATCCTAGCTGACTTTGGACACCCTGAATTCGTTACCAGCCAGGGTGCCAGCAGGGGACAAACAACCATTCACACACCAAATCACACCTAAAGACAATTTAGTGTGTCTAACACGACTGCCAAGCATGTTTTTGGAGATTGGCAGGAAGCTGTCACGCCCGGAGAGAACCCACACAACTCGGGAAGAACATGCAAACTCCACACAGAAAGGATGGAGACAGCGAATGTGATAACCACTAAGCCCCGAAGTCCAAAAATTCCAGTGCAAAGAGCGACGCGAAACCACTTATTTTGAGTTTTAGGTTAAACAAAAAAGTTTGATTATCATTGTTTTTTATTACTCCTATTATTGTTTTCTTACTTTTGGCAGATTTAAGCTTATTTTGTGACTACAGTATATTTTTAATCAACACATATATGTATATACATACATATTAACTAAACAAAGCAAACAGAACAATAAAATCTGTGTATGTGCGTCTATAGGAGCAAGGGGGAGAAAACCTTTGCGATTCAACAGGCAAAGGCTATTTATGGGAGGATTACTCATTCTGAGCAAACCAGACTGGAACACTGCTGCACATCTAATTATTTAATTAGTGAGGACACCACACTGTGGGAGGGCAGGGGCGATGAGGGGAGTAAAGGTGGGGAAGGATGAAAACAGGCCTACTGATTGGGTGAAGCTGCAGAGTCTGCTGTCGTGCCTGGTCACTCTCATTACTGCAGCAATTAGCACTTAGATTGAAGCAGTAAACCCTATCAGTGGAGCAGTAATTGGGGATCCTGGAGGTATCTGGGTTCACAATGGCAAGACTGCTCACGGCATGTCACAGGTAATGGCGTGTATGTGTGTGCGACAATATGATTACGTGCTTGTTCTGATGGATGTTAAAATGCAATATGAAGTATTGCATCAACATCTGGTATTTAGATGTTTATGCTAAGTTACTTTCCCCTGAAACAAAGCTTTTTTAATGAAAAAAAAAAAAAGACCGACCACGTATAACAAATAGGGCAAACCAGTTTTACTGCTAGTTAGCAAGAACCCCATCTACGTGTAGTCGAGTGCCTGGAGTTCAAGTCCCGCTGAGTTCATTTTTTTTTTAATCTGTTTAGTTCAAAACATAGGCAAATGCTTATAAAGCCACTTAAGGACGATGATATTTTTATCTATTACAATTACATACCTTAATTTTGTGCTTAATTTACCGTTTTGACTTGGTTCATGGGAAGCAATATGTCATGGCCACAATTCTGATAATGGCAACGTCTGATATATACACATACACACACACACACACACACACACACACACACACACACACACACACACACACACACACACACACACACACACACACACACACACACACACACACACACTCTTTTCCCGGTCTCCATCTGCAGGCGTTTTTAGGTAATTACACTTATTTTCTGTTGCCCTCCCTGCAATGTGTCACTACAATTCTGCTATTGGTCTGCGTCTCCTCACGGAGATGGTGGTCCGCTATTGGTCAGCCTCATTCGATTCACAACGGCTGAACGCTGAAGCTTAGTTTGATTGTGAGAGGTTACAAAACCGTATTTATAGTGTATTTTACTGCTTAATTCAAAGATGAAAGGGTTAGCCATGGGTCCCAAGATTGCTATTGATTGTCAGACATACAGTATGTGCCACATGACTATAAAATGTTTTTTTTAATATGGGTAAAAATAGATACATTATAAACTACCGAGGTTGTAAACAAATTTTACCTGAGTAACATGACTTGAAGAGAACTCTTGGCCGACAATTGCTGCAAAAATGTTTTCCTTTCCACTGCAGGTAGCGATCAACTCAGGCAGCCCTTCAATTGGTCCAGTGTAGCATCCTTCGCTTCCTTTTCCTTTTTGGTTTGACCAGTTCCTACATTTGATCAAACAGAATGTTCAACATAACTAAACAAATGCACGAGTCACATCAATAAATAAAACGCAAATAAAAGGCATTGTTCACAGTATGCTGGCAATTATAAAAAAGGGCTAAGAAAACTGCATGTATGTAGTAAAAACAGCAGAAAAATCAGATATAAAAATGTGCATGCGTGTGTGTGTGTGTGTGTGGGGGGGGGGGGGGGGGGGGGTTGCCAGAGAGTGACAAAATTGTTTAAATGAAAATAATAAGTTATTATTGACTTATGATTATTTACAGTCATGATTTGTTAATGTCATTTTTGGCTACCAATGCATCCAGAGGTTACAAAAGGATGATGGAGGATTACTTAGAGCCAATCTTCTACCAGCCGGTGATACCGAGTGAGTTTTGGTTGGAAGAAATGCAAGCCATGTCAGAGTAGCATGGCACTGAATGTAATTTATACCTGAACAAGTAGAGGTCCTGTTGCTCCACATGTGGCAGAGTCAGTAGCGAAGAATCATGCAGCCAGCGGCCTTGCACAATCATTTGCACCAGGTTGCAAATACTTAAAGCTGTCACAAGCCAGCCCTCATTTGCTGCAACGTCAAGCAAGGCCTTGGTGGAAAAGAGAGGAGAGCAACTCAAATGCAGTTATCAAGCTTTCTAAACCAAGTATGACATTATATTCTAAAAATGGATACTATCCTCTCTCAGTCTCTGTACCCTCCACAGTTTCTATAAGCAAACTGCATAAATTGCCTGAGGTTAGAAGGGTGCTTTTTCTAGAGGTTTCTGCTCCTTCTAAAAATGTTCAATAGGAATAAGAACAGGGTGCATTGAAAGCCACTTTCAAACAGTCCAATGTTTTCCAGATAGTTTTCAAGATCTGCCCCCAATAAACCACTCAAATAGTGGACAAATACTTTTTCAAGGCCCTTTACACTCAATCCCAAGTGGAGACAGACAAACAATCCTCATATCTTTACTCAGTACTCTGGCTGTCACAAGTATACAGCCTGACTGGACTTCGCCGGCTTATTTACAGTCACACATTGAATCATTCACTAAATCCCCTTTGTAGCCACTAAACTAGAGAATGCCTCCATTATCCTTAGATTCCTGGGCTTGACTACTGAGGAAAAAATTGGAACAGCTCCAATATGTACAGAAAACAGCCACATCAAGCCCTGACAGCACATCACCTGTGCCATCTAATGTCCAGCCTATTTTCTCCAACATTACGATGTGTACTTATGGATTTACACTTTTACTAGCACGATGCAGAATCACTATGAAAATCAGAAAATGTCAATGAGTGAAGGGCAAGCAATTGTGAAGCTTAAAATTGTAAATGCATGTATATATTTGTGTAGAAACATGGCCAGCACCAAACCCGAACTAGAGATATCAGAGATATAGGGGCCTAATCTAGGCTGATTGAGATAAATACCGATCGCGTCAACAAAAACTATTGTGTGGCAACTGCAGCAGTGGGCAAAGTTGAAATTGCTTGGTAAATTGGCCGAAAAAAACAAGATGCCAAAGACACTTTGCTAGCAGTTAGTCGACCAAACTTCAAACATCAAGTAGTATCGATGACTTTGAGTAGTTGACGAATTGGTTCAAACATTACTCCTAAGTAAAGTATGGCTGTGGACTATTGGTACTCAGTTTTTATTAAGTAAAACATAGCATTCAAATTTGCTATGCTTTTATTTTTATTGTAATGTTTTATTTTTTATACTCATATGTCGATAGGGTAAATGTGCATGAGCACTGTCTTGTCTTCAGCGCAAACTTGACAACAGTGTTGTTGTGCAGCCTCCATTTTAACTGCTTGTCCTCACAAGTGTTGAGGGCATGCTGGAGCCTTTCCTTGCGGTCTTCAGACAGAGGCTGGGGTACACCCTGAACCGGTAACCATCCCATCACAAGGCATACAAACACACCTAAGGACTATTTAGAGAGTGTCCAATATACCTTACCATGCATATTTTTGGAACGTGGGAAGAAACCGGAGCGCTCAAGAGGAATGACAGATTAGATTAAATGGTAACGTATATACATATATGTAATTTCAATGACTGCTTTTAATTTTGTTTCACATTTATATTTGGACCATCTTTTCACAAGTAACAGCTCATTAGGCCAATACAATCTAATGCCTTATATAAAAACATTAAATTAATGGTCTCTGTTCATATTCTTTGAAATAAAATGAGTATACCGGTACGCTCATGTAATTTTTAAATGATGAATGACCTAAATATATTAAATTCCTTAATTAAAAGTTTAATCATATCTTGTTTCAATCCAGATATTTAAAAAGAGTAACCACATTCACTGGCCAGTATTTAATATTCGGTATGACTCCCTAGTAGACAGCATGAGAAATTACAAGCACATGTAGGCACACCCGCTTAACATGCCTAATGTTTTGATCAATGGCTTACAGACATCCTCAATGGCCCTAAATTTGAAAAGTGCACACATTATTTTAAAAAAGGCAGCATTTTTAAACATTTATAAATAATTAGTTTTGTTGAAAAATGTTAAATTGTTATAACTTCACAACTAACTCTTGGAAATTAACAATGGCTCTGACCAAAAAGTGACAAGAATATTGGAGGAAGACACTGACTTACAAGTCATAACAATGACTTCTGATGTAAAACGGAACGTACCAAAAAAAACAAAAACAAAAAAAAAAAAAACATACCACATACAAGAGATCTTGGTCTTGGTGTGTGTGTGTGTGTGTGTGTGTGTGTGTGTGTGTGTGTGTGTGGCGACTGAGCTGACAACTTCCTTAAAGAAAACTTAATTTAAGGGGCAATACCAGCAGTTCTACCTGAAATTTTGCAGTCTTGGAAATGAGGCAGTGAAAACTGTCATCTAACCCTACCCATACACAAGACTCACAGAGACATACCTGACAGATTCGGATGGCATTGTCCAGAACGGTCTTGGTATCAGTTGAGTAGTCGCTGCATGGCAACTGGGCATGGCTGAAGTGAGCCTGAAGCAATAAGTGGGTTTTAGTATGGGCGCTCTCATAGGAGTGGGGGTTGACTTTCAAGGGGAGCTGTTGAGCCAAGCTGCTGTTGAGTTGGTCTTCATTGTGTCTCACGGGGAGCTCGGCATACTCTTCTGCATCCTACATCAAGCAGATAATCAAACATGCTGTCATTTACAAAAAAAAAATAGAAGTGGTATTCTATATTATTTTCCACCTTTTAAACACCATCATGATATGAGAGAAATTATTGTGTATTTCAACTGATCCAAAAAACCTCTGTGATGCAAGAAGTTGCTGGAAAACAATGATTAAAAATGGCTGAGGAAATTCATAGAACAACAGCAAACAAAGCTTTTGGCATAATTCAATCTCTTTGTGCCTATGTTGGTACGGTATGTTTGCCCTTGTTTGCAGTAGTCTAGTTGAGAAGATGCACAGACACGCACACCTTTACTAATTCATTCTGATTTAACTTTTGTTAATAGTCCCATCAAAAGGCTGTGCAAAAGGCATTCGTCTTAGCTTGCCTTGCACTCTCCCTCCCCCTCTCACAGGATTGTTGACGCATCATCAATCCTGGTCAAGGCCAGAATTTCAAAATCAAGGACCTGATAAAGGATCAAGATTGTTGGCATGAAAGCGAAAAGAGGAATAATCATTTAATTATTTGTTGGATCTGTATATGAATGTTCAGGGACAATAAATGATCATTTAACATCGTTAAACATCATTACTTTACTCGATGCAGAATAGGAAAAATGGGATTGCAGCATTCAAGCAATGATTGCAATAATAAAGTGTGACAGGAATAGACATACAGTTGTATCAATTTTGTGGATTGCATGAAAAGGTAAGAACAGTTATCATGTTTCCTTAGGGATCTAAACTCCAGACAACTGCAACACAAAAATATTCTACTTCATTTCAATGTTGTTTTAGATTTTGCAATATATACTATATAGTTAGTTCATTAGTTTGTTAGTCAGCATGTATCAGTGATCAGCTCATCTTTGAGTGTTTGAACATGAAACATGTTTTTTTGTATTTGATTTGCACATTTTTAACAAGTTTACTTGATGGACAAAATAAATTACAAGAAAAAAAACAAGATTTTTTGTGTAATGTTGAGTCATTGTGCGGATGTTTAGTGAGGTCCCCTTATTTGTTTGTACAGGAAAACAATTTTTACTCAACAACATTTTTGTTTGATGCAGCTTTTTGTCACTGAGGAAAACATGATAATCAGTCATATTTGTTACAATCATAAGAAAGATATGTGTAAAACGTTTTGGTAAAGTACAATAACATGCTTGCAGGAGGAAAAAAAAAAATCAACAGACTAATCATGAAGGCGCTTCAGTGGTGCAGTGTGTGTTTGGGTCATTAGTGTCCAGACTGCAGCAATTACAGAGAGGCCATGTCAGTTCCATATCAGAAACCAAAGGAAAGTGAAAAGAGTGGAGCAGGAGGTAGACACGTTTCACTATTACAGCTTGAAGTGGTACAGCTTGAAGGCAACAGGGGGTACGACCCATGGGGATTGGTTTGCTGATGCTTTAGGCCTTGTTCACACAAATGGAACATCATCTAGGATGCAATGGACACTTTGCCCAACAAAAATAATGTTGCTACATGTCAGCAATTTAGCTGAATATTTGCCAATAATCCGTTGTTGCCGATACCAATCTGTGCTTGGTGTAGGGGTGGCATTCGGTTACATCAAAAATGTCATCCAAAAATTTAGGAACATTTCCCCACAGACACATTTGTAGAAATAGGCAGTTCACAAAAAAATAATGAATTGTGTAATTAAAAAAATATAACAATTTGATGAGCACTTACAGTCAGAATGGAAAGAATCTCATGAATGAGAAGTTCAGCCCTCAGTCTTTCTTTAAACAAACGGATGGTCTGATGCTTCAGGTAGTAATATGATGCAATGCGACCATAAGTCAGAGGCTCAATCATCCGATCATCCTTGAGCATCAGAGAAATTCCAAAAGTCAAACAGAAAATGAACAGTATTCCTCCAAAAAGCACACACACACACACACACACACACACCTCCTTTATTTCAATGCAGTAGGAACACTCCAAGTCCCGTAGGCTCCTTTCCACCAGGCTGGAGAGGTATTTGTTAATAGAATCCTGGCTGATGTCTTCCAAGCTGTAGTAACTGTACAGAAAACCAATATTGTACACACACACATCCAAACACACATCTATATATATATATATATATATATATATATATATATATATATATATATATATATATATATATATATATATATATATATATATATATATAATGCTCTTTTTGTTTGGATAATCTATCCATTATCTATGAAACTTGTGAATTATATTTCATAATTATATTATATAATTATATAATACCACAAATAAGGAATAGAAACCTTAGATGTGTGAAATGTAATTGTACTCAGTAAAATGTGTGACACTAAATTGTGGGCATTAAACTCTTACTGGAAATAAGTATGTATATACTTTACAAAAGAAAAAAGCCATCTGAAAAGAAAATGACCAGTCTGCCCAGAAAATGACTCCCAGATTACACTATCAAACTATTTTGCAAATAGGTTCCATTCTCTACAGACTCATTGAAAGAGTTACCACATGACGCTTAGCTAAAGTATAATCAAAGATAATTTTCACTTGGTCATGATTGTGCTGTATGCCTCAAATGACAAAGAAAATACTTGACTAAATAAACGGCTCCTTATTAAATGCCAGAAGGTACTAAACATCATTGAATTTTGTGTGTAAATTAACCTTGCAATGTAAAAAGTTGTAAAATCACATCTATCCATTTATCATAAATGTCTACTACTCCCCATGTTCAAATGTCCTTTTTGTCATATAACTTTTTGCCAAATAAGAAAAACAAGATCAAGAAATAACTACAAAACATTTTTCAACATTATGGTGAAAAAAATTAAATTAATACAAAAAAATACAATAACCTGGTTGCATAAATATATACTTCCTCAATTTAATACTTTGCTTTAAAACATTTCATTACATGTTTGCCCCAGAATACATGCTAATTTGTTATGATCTGATTGAACTGTACAGTGTACTCTTGCTATTCACAGGGCATGGGGACTGACCCCAAAAAAAGAAAAAAAAAAAAACATGAAAAAAGTAAAAAATGTTGAAAAAAAATAGGATGACCCACCAGTAAGAATAAACTAACAATTAAGTTAACAGGAGTGAAAAAGGGCGTTTATCAGCTTCAATTGTGGGCATTTTCTTTCAGATTGGTCAGGAGTGGAACCTTTTTATGTTGCAAATTCTATTTATGTGTAAAAATCTCACCTGGGGTTCATCACCAGTCGTCGGAAAAAGTATGTCCAGGTGATGTAGTCCATTGCATCTTGCTTGGAAGACACGGTCCCTGCAGCTATCTCAGCATTCAAATGGTCTGACAGCACACTGAGGAGGCTAAGGACACAACAATCAACACAGATTTTAGATAGTTTTCGAATCAACATTTTTTGTTTTATTTGCCACCAAAAAACAATCAAGTGGTAAAGCAAATGTTCATAAGTATCTATTCAATGTGTCATGATTTTGGAACAACTATGGAAAAGAATTGAAAAGAGAATCAATGGATGTGCTCAAAAAGAGTTTTGATATACAGTTATCTATATTATGTGCATTTTGTTTATATACAGTATATTGACTAAAATAATCAATTAAACAAAGGAAGAAAGAAGAAAACTCAATGAAGTACAGTGGGCCCCCGGTTTCGAACTCCCTCTTTTACAAACTTTTCGACGAGCGTGGACCGCAGTGTTTTTTATCCCCCGCTTACGCACAAACCTTTCGTCTTATGAACAATCCGTCATGCCGGTCCGTCATGCCAGTCAATGTGTTTGTACAATTATTTTCGCTTTGCTGCATCAACGAAATCAAATGTTCACGCTTGTCATGGTAACGCTGAACGCTATTGCTCTTACAATGTCACAGTCACTGTCTCAGTCACGGTGTCAGTCACGGAGTCAGTCATGGAGATGCAGATATGCTATTGGTCGATTAAGGTCACAGTCCCGGTCTCACTCACTGAGATGCGGATATGCTAATGGCTGGCGTCACGTCAATCACAGAAATGCCGATATGCTGTTGGCCGAACGCCTTTATCTAGCTTGATGGCACAGCTGGTTGGGATGGAAGGAAGGAGAGAAAATGAGTGAAAAACGGAAGGAAGGAATGTTGTGAAGACTTTGCAAACTTTATCTGTTAGACATGGCTTCTAAAATTGCAAGTGGCAGGAAAGGAAGAAGTAAGAGGATGATGACAATAGAAACCAAGCAGGAGATAATAAAAAAATACGAAGGAGGCGCACGCATAGTTAACCTTGCTCGTGAGTATGGCCGTAACCGCTCGGCAATCTTCTAAGGGCAAGACTTTCCTTGCCAGGGGACGGACCTCGGTCGACAACAAAATGGAGAGGCTTCTTCTATTATGGATTAAAGAGAAGGAAATCGCCGGTGATATGTTCTAGTTTGAGAAAAAGTTCTTGTTTAAGAAAATAATCAATAAATTCTGCGGGTTGGTCTCTGCTCCCCTCCGCCTCCACCCAGCTCAAGTCACGTCGCCCCAAAGGTAAATGTCATTTTTCCTTTGTATATTTATGATATTTAATTTAACTGTACAGTAGATTATGTTACTAATTTTTAATATGTGTATAAAGTCGTGATGTTTTTACCTAAGGTTTTTGCACGCGTTGCACGCATTCACTAATTAACATAGGTTTGGATTGCCCGTCATACGAGCAATTCGAGTTACGACCGTAGCCGCTGAACGGATTAAGTTCGTAACACGGGGGCCCACTGTACTGTACTGATTTTGAATTTGAAATGCTCTTTAACTTTGCAGTATTCTGTCAGAGTTTGTTGACAATATTCATCCATCTATTTTCTATAAATATGTTGGTGCTAAACATCACAATAGTGACCGAGATAATGTATAAAAGGGAAAGACTTTCTTTAATGGTTGATTGTAAAACATAGTTGGAGAGGACTCCCTCGATTGTATGGCAAGTGAATCCCTCCTTGCACTTACCTAGACTCAACAGGAAAAGGCTCATAGAGAAATTTCTTGTAGAAATCTTTTTTGATGTCATGGACAAGAATTACTGCTTTGCCCTGGTCATCAAACTGTGGCCGACCAGCGCGACCCATCATTTGCAGAACATCTACAAAGACACATTAAATTACAGATTGACATTTTACATTCCTTTCGCTGTAGAAAACATTGCAGTTGCTTGTTCCAAAAGAGAATTGTCTACAACACCCTGCAAAAAATAGAATAAATTATCATAGAGGGTGATCATTTTAAATGTTTAATTTTGGAGAACAAAAGGCAAATCATGGAAGAGGGCTATGAAAGAGGTGATGAATGCTCAATTATGATTACTGGTATTCATCTAAAAAATTTCAGACTGCACCAATCGCAGCCTAGTATAAAAACTGGTGTCTGGTGTCGTCAATCTACACCAATCGCGGCCTAGTATAATAACTGGTGTCTGGTGTCGTTAATCTACAGAGCGTCAGTAGAAATGTAGGTACTGTGAATCAGTGACGAATGAGAGGTGGAAAGCAGGCTAATATGCAGAAAGAGAAGAGGAGTGCACAAATCCTAGACATGATAAAGGAGACTTTGAATGTTGGGCCTGTGATCGCACACTCAATAAACAGTTGAAATAAAACTAACCAAATTATGGGTTAAGAAAAAAAAAAGAGGCCGATCAAACCTGATCCAATGTTCTGGGTTGTTTTGCACACAACAACTCCAAAAAAACAAAACAAAACAAAACAAAAAAAGGTTGTTTTGTCCAATTTCAAAAATTGGGTTGTTCTGGTTAAAACAATCCAGAAAGTTGGGTTAAGGCAAATATTGAATGTGTCCCTTCTTTAACCAACTGTTTTTTAGAGTGTAAACCCTTGGGAGTTGGTTGACACATTGATTAGAAGAAAATTAGATATACAGTGTGTAAAAGAGACCAAGTGAAGCGGTCTTAAGGCCAGATGTTTTGGCCTAAGTCTTTTAAAGACACATGTCTTTTAAAGACAGAGCCCCCATGTCTTTGCTGGCGTTTTCTTTTTTTGTTAGTAGATGAATTCAAATGTGTAGAATACCTAGTCATCCTAACTCCCAAATCGGTCGTCATGAAACTTGTGCTCCTTCTTTCGTCTCTCCTCTTTTTTTTTTTTTTTTAAACTTCAGATTGGCAAACAAACCATTTATTTACTTTTTGCACTTTTTTATTTGTGACTGAAATACAAACCAGAAAGTTGCTCGGCTGCCCAAGAGACACAAACTGACAATCAAAATGTGGTTTGAATTACGTTGGTGAACGTTTACGTTTTCCTCCTTCGCTTTTTGTCGCTAAAGGAAACATAACTGCCCACATCTGACCGGCATTCCGCATGTAATATAAATAGCGACTACTAGACTTAATGCATGTATACAAAAAAATTGTTGTTGGTTGAATAGAACACATTCATTTTCACTTTAATGAAACCTATAGTGGGTTTTCAAAATGAATAATGGTCTAAATTGTCACATTAATTGTCCAGCCATGAAACAGAAGGGAAAAGAAATGAAGATGAAGACAAAAGTGTACCTGTAATGGGGTAGTCCACATATCGTCTGGTTTTTCCATCATAATATTCAGTTCCTTTGACAACCACCAGATGAGCAGGGAAGTTTACTCCCCAAGCCAGTGTGCTTGTGGCAATCAAAACCTGAGAATATAGACAACTAGGCTCAATTGATAACAACAATAATGCCCCCTTGATGTTTTACATACTTTTGATGTGTCTTAAGACATCTTAACTTATGTGCTTCAAATATCAAGGTCTCTGATCCATACTTAAACCAGCCTTTTCTAGTCTACACTTCAGTATTTCTGCATAATTTGTAAGTCTGATGCATGTAGCACGACTATACCTGGATCTTGCAGTTGACAAACAGTTCTTCCACAGTCTTTCTGTCTCGCTCATGCAGGCCAGCATGATGCATCCCGATTCCAAATGCCAAAGTTAATTTCAAGTTAGAATCCCGCACCGTGGCAATGATGTCCTCAATCTACAGATGGCCACAATAAAAGTCACAGAAGTGAGAATTAAAATTCTGTTTCAGTGTTTTCAATTCACTTGACATATTGGTCAACAATAGACAAATAGACAATAGACAATAGACAACAACCCAGACAAATGAATTCTTCTACACTGGAATAAAAGTCCTTCAGTGTTGGAGTAATGCTCAGGCCGTGACATCATGGACTATGTTGAAAATCAAATGTTCAAAAATATTCTAACCCTTTTAATTTTTCTCAAGCTTAAAACTTTTTATGCAGCACTTGCATTTAAATGGAATAACAGTACAGATGCTGGACAAGCTAAAAAAAATAAAACTAAAACTACATTTTCTGATGACTGCATATGTTCAAGAAAACAATTCAATTCCAATGGTAAATAACTTTTGATTATTTATTTTTTTGTATAGTCTTAAGGAAGTGTTACTTCATCATTATTAACAATTTGTATGTGCAAAGAAATTAAGGAAAAACAAAGGCATCTAGGGACAGTCGCTGAACCACAGTTACTAGGAGCCATGCGTATCAAAAATTTAGTATTTTTCCCCCTCAAAATTCAATATACAAACTACATATGTAGTTTTAAAAACTAAGAAATAATATTTTAAAAAAATATTGAAAAACTTGCATTAACACTGAACCAAAATGTAGAAAATATAGTGGAACAAAAAAACAACGCCCTGTGAACACTTTCAAGATGCTGTTGGAGATATGATTACAAGTATCTGATAATTACTGAGAATGCATGTATACAGAAACAATGTACAGGAAGCTGAATGTACACTACCTTTTAACACCTTACTGCTTTAAATTCGACCCCTTGCCTAGCTTAAATGGTGGATAAAAAATGAACATGGATGCATGAAACTTATTGGAGGTAGATTAGTTCGAGAATCCGTAAAATTGATTCATGTTTAAAAAAAAAAAGTGTGCCACCCTTTCTTTTGTGTATGCCTTAGTCTGACAGATAGGGTTAGTTTGTTTCAAACAAGGACTTGAACTATTTACAATGTGTACACTTTTTGTACCAAACTAGGTATGTGCCAATCTGTGATGGTATTTTTATGTGGCTTCACTGTAATAATCATCTTTTTGTCATGATTGTTGTTGCATTTACTCTCTCTGCAATTGGGCTACTTCTCAAATCTTTGTACAAAGATTTAAAAGTTTAACAAAACTATGTAAAACCGAGCCAGTTTGCAGGAAACCCTAGAGTGTAAATGTTTAAAGCCAAATAACCATCTAAGATAACTTGTACCACTTTGCCTGCCAAGAAAAAGTGCATGCATGCACTGCCATTTTTATTGACCCAAGAACACACCCTGCGAATGATCTAATGCAGATGCCTATCGTGTTGCTGCTCTTGAAAATACAAACACAAATGAGCTGAAATATCATTAGTGAAGTAAATAATCTGCCTGGGAATAGATAGTAAACAGATAGTACTTCTCTCTCGTCTTGATGCAGCCACTGTTTGGGGTTGTCTTCTGTCGCCAGGTATGCAATGAGATCCAGGGCTGTCAGTCGCGTTTGACGTCGGGATGAGACAAAGATCAGCACTGGCTTAGCAGGAGAGTGACTACGTATTGCTGTGTGGAAAAGTATACCAAGTCTGTTAAAGTATATAATTAATTTTTTAAAATACATTCAAATCATGTCAAGAGACTTAAATATGAAGTAGACAATGCTATTTCTGTTGAAATGACTTGTGACTAGACTTTACATTGGTCTGATGAACCTAATCGGACGATAATTGACATTTTATCAATGACATTGATCGGTTCCGCAACTTATGTCACATGAATGTTTTGAGGGGCAACATTGTGTCTTTTATTTACAGTTGTATGACTACTCATGTTATAGAGTTGTAGGAAAATTTGCTGTCTCACCAATTCCTTATTTGCTGTTTTTACTTGGTGCTGTTGAGAAATTTAATTAAGATACTGTGTAGTTATTTGATTACGGTCAGCTGTTGCATCCATTATTTTTTGTGTTTTACCTGACTTAACTTCCATTTTATGTTTGGCCAGTTCTTGTCTAATGCATCGTTCACCGTTTTGGGCATGGTAAAAATTGTTGAACCATGGCAAAATGTTCTCTTAGTATTACATAAATATACAGTTTAGAGACAATACAGGTTCACTGTCTATGCAGCAAACAGTAAAGTAAAAGTAGTAAAAAGTAGACACATTGCCCCATTTTGTGATCGCATCACAAATCGGTTATAGGTTACTCTAAACTCGCTGATGGGCAATCGTCCTAAAAATCTTAACGGTGTAAAGTCTACTTATGACACCTGAAAAACTGAAGTTGACCTGAAATGCTGTGGAATTTATGTTGAACATGCACATTGTTAAGCTGTAAGTGTAAAAAATCTCTTCAAACTTTAATGCATAAAACTCATGTTTTTTTTTTGCAATGATTGGAATTTAAAAACTTTCTTGCTTAATTTTTCAAGTATTCTTTAAATGGTGTCTTTTTTTCCCATCTCTGTCAGGTCTACATTTACTGCTCTTCAGCATTCACACAATTAAAGAACAGTCCCCAAATGTACCTTGGAATGTGGGTTTGTTCATGGTGGCCATGCGGGGGCAGTAGTGTTGTCCCGGGAAGCCATGAATGTGAACCTCCAACGGTACGGGGCGAACAGAAGGACGGAAATTAAACAAACCCACCTGTCAAACAAAAGACAAGAAGGGTGTATAGAAAAGCAGATGAGGACGACCAGAATGCATAAAGTATAACGTAAGCAGCTGGTAATACAAAGCCCCATCTGGTAGTAATGTGAGGCTTCTATCACTGTCATTGTGAAAACCGAAGCACAAATTGCTCCCGGACTGATGCTGTATAGTCTGAATGCTTTATGGTGTTGATGGATTTTAATGTGACTGCGGTAGTGTGCAACAGCACCATGTCAACGACATTCAAGTCAAAGTGTGATTTAAGATATTATAACTAACATGTTTCGTCTATTCGTTGTTCGGTGAGTATTTTAAAATTAACCAGTAAAAAATACGACTATGACCTGCACAGCCACTCAGTACACAGAGTGAAAAAGTAAAGCAAATGCTGAGTATAAGCATGGACAATACCCCCATCTTGTGGCCGGACTGACGACTCATTTCCACAAAATTGTTGGTACCTCTGTTATAATACTGCGTATGAAATATTCCGTGGGTTAGGGTTATATATATATATATATATATATATATATATATATATATATATATATATATATATATATATATATATATATATATTTGTTATAATACATTTAGAAATAAATTGATATCATTAATGTTACTGTGATCAAACATCAAACATAAACCCTAGTTTAAGCCACACTAATGAGAGTTCCTGACGGTAGTGGGATGTGCATTTCCAACTAGGGCTTTAAGTAAATTTCCCCAGAGTAATCTATCTCTTTACTACTGCTACATCATCATACATCATATCGGGATAAGATAAAATTTAGGAAACGATAATATTAATACT
This sequence comes from Hippichthys cyanospilos, assembly GCF_059441005.1. Classification (NCBI taxonomy): domain Eukaryota; kingdom Metazoa; phylum Chordata; class Actinopteri; order Syngnathiformes; family Syngnathidae; genus Hippichthys; species Hippichthys cyanospilos. Next base: position 7,571,960 of record NC_142371.1, read on the forward strand.
AGATTTATACTAGCTATAGACTTTTGTAATGTATTATTTTCTCTTTTGGCCTATATCATAGATAGTGTAGTCTGGCAGTAGCATCTCCTCTCCCAAACAGCTCTCCATAAAACAGTTGAGATTGCTTTGTCTGAATTTACTGTTGTATTGCACTTTGGCAACCAGTTGGCTCAAAGAGCGAAAATTCCAAAACGTTATTACCGGGAAAGGATGTCTGCTGCCGCATTTTTTAAGATGGTTCTGTCACTCTGCCTCTTGAACCTATTTTCTTTGTTTGAGATCATTTCCGCGTTCCAGTGATTTTCAACTATGGGTATTTGTCAAGTAAATCCAGGTCCAAATCTGGTTTGACAAGCTGCCTAAGAGACAACAGCTGATCCCACGTGTAGGTGAGGATGCCATCTTTTCTGTGTTCGCTCCATACTTTTGCACACAAACTACTAATAAGGTATACTATGGAGGGCGGAAAAAACTAAATTCAATAAATAAATGTACCCTTCAATAATTAAATAAAAGTGTAATTAATTAAAATGTTTCATTAATGACTTACAGTAAATATTTTAATTAATGAAACATTTATTTAATGAATGACACTTTTAATTAATGACACATTTGTTCAGTTATTAACATATTTAATTAATTGATGCAAGATTTATTTAATTAATGACACTTTTGATTAATTAACGAAAGATTATTAATTTATGACACTTTTGTCTAACCCATCAGGTGTTAGGACCCGCCCATCAAACTTTGACGAGCGAGGTTGACGGATAAAATTAATTCATGAAACACTGTGCCAACCGGCGGTGTTTCATGAATTCATTTTATCTGTCAATCTCGCTCGTTGAAGTTAGTTTGGGTGGATCCTAAAAAAGCACCCTAAAATCCACAGTCACATCCTGGAAAAACTGAAGCCCAAAGAAATGCTATTAAACAAAGAGAAAAATATTTGGGCAAAAATGCTTCATGTTTAAACCAGCACCTAATACCCTGCTGGCCTTGACCATTTCCCACATTCATACCTGTACGATTCCCAACCAGTCAGCAAGGTCTCGCGCATTAGCCAGTGCAGTTGACAGTCCGACAATTCGAACACCTTTAGAGGTGTGAGAGGAGATGAAATTCGTCCTTGACACAATGACTTCCAACACAGGACCTCTATCTTCCCCTGTAATAACACAAAACATTCATTATTTGAGAAGTACACAGGAGCATGATATGTATTCTATAATCTTCAAACTTACTGTTAGAACAACAAAACTGATACATCAATCTTTTTTTTTTTTTTTTTACATATTTTGTTTGAAAACAAATGTGTCAGATCTGACAGTCAGATCATCACCCTCATTATATCTCACAAGTAAACAAAAAAAGGTGAAATGATTGTAATTCATTTTTTTCTCAAGAGAAAGTCAATTCAAAAATTGCATTTGTAATCTAAACACTTCTTCCTCTCCATTCGGCTTTTTCCCTTCAGGGGTCGCAACAGCAAATCGACGGCCTCCATTGAAGCCTGTCTCCTGCATCCTCTTCTCTCACTCCAACTACTTTCATGTCCTCTATCACTACATCTGCGAACCTTCTTTTTGGTCTTCCTCTAAACCACCTGCCTGGCAATTCCAAATTCATCATTCTTCTACCTAAACAGTATATTCAATATCTTGTCTCTTGACATGTCTGATTTGTCATCTAAACACTGTTCTAATTAATATTACATTTGTGGAATGTGAACCTAGCAGCAAAATCCATCAGTTTTTCCTCATCTCATCAAGAGGGCGAACATTTTACTGACTGTCGACTGAGTTGCTCAGGGCTCATGTAACAAAAACAAAAACATCCAACAAAACAAGACTGGAAAAGGTGCCATTAATTAAAAAGAAAAAGTCCTTACTTACCAAGCAGGTGAATTTCATCAATGATTAGGATAGCTACTTTCTGAACATAGCTTCTGTTTTGCCAGCTTCTGCTTACACCATCCCACTTCTCAGGTGTGGTGACAATGAGGTCAGCTTGCGCTATAGCTCTCATATCTGGGGTCACATCCCCTGTCAGTTCAACCACTCTACACATAGATAAAGAACAAAGTACAATTTAGACTCCTCATACCTTAAATATTTAACCTACTGTATACAGTATCACTGGCTTTAAAAAATGATTTTTATTGCTTTATTGTTTAAATATACCAAGTGAAAAAAACAATGTCTGTGACTCACCCTCCCCGCTTTGTCTTTTAAAAACAAAACACTTTTATAATGACTCCATGATTATGCATAAAAATAAAAAAAGATGCAAGCAACATGCATTATAGGCTTAACTTCATAGAAATATTTGTACATTTTTTCAGGTCAGACTCACTTTTTTCCAAGTTTCTCTTCTATCCTGATTTTCCAGTCTTCAATTCTCTCTCTGACCAGAGCTTTGAGGGGGGCAATATATACTACCTGAAAGCACAGGAAAAAAACAAAGAACAAATTTAAGCATTTTAAAACAGTTTTTGATTAAGTAAAACTTGCGGGATTTTAGAGATGCAACCAACGATTACTTGAGTAATCAATTAATCTGTCAGATATTTTTTGATGATCCCGATTATTTTTTTTTTAAATACATTTCCATCTGAGTCATAAAACAAAGGACATTATTTTTTTAATTCAAGCAGATACTGTATTTACCTATTCAGTGGCAACTATTTTCACAGCGTCCTTACCCTAATATTTAAAAGAAAAGGAAATACAATAAACAGGGCTGCAAATAAGTGGTACGCAGGTACGCATGCACGACAAAAATCACTGAAACGTAACGTTGCGTGCTTCACTGCGCACATTCGCATACCTACCAACTATCATCCATTACAACTGAGCCTGCACTGGACAAATGTTTTTTCTTTCTTTCTGAAAAGTGGCTCCAAGATGTGCCATGGCTTGAAACACACTTAACTGTGGTGCAAGATTTACCGCTCATATCCTCCTCATCATCATCCTTTATTTGACAAGTATGAGAAGAGAATGTGAATGTAGCGCAAGTTATTGCTAACAAGCTGCTGATAACCTCTCAACGCCGATGACTGCAAATCAAATACATTTCAAGTATGTTTGTCAGACACTTAGCTAGTTTTGAAATCAGAGGTTGATAAAAACTGTTCAAAAGACAGATTGGGAAGATTTTTTTTTTCATCCAACATTTTAAAAGTTGAAGACAACTTGCGAGTTTGGTAGTTTAGCAAGAAACTTGAAGTCAAATCGGTATTTCGCGAGCCACCTAAAATGATGTGGCGGGCTGGATCTGCCCTCCGGGCCTTGCGTTTGGCACCTGTGTTTCAAACGAATAAAAAAAAAACACCACCAAATTAATTTTCATGATTTTAAACTTTTAAGATGTTTTTAAGTAATGCTGCTTGGTTAGTATTTTTAAATAATGTATTTTCTTAATGAATATTTTATTAATAGGCTTTTATTTTGCAAGAGAAATCGTAATCAGGGTTCCTTGCAAATCAGGTATACCTTGCATCCAAATTATGCGGAAAGTGTACAACTTGACAGGTGTGCAAGCTAGTCGAAAATCTATCCCTAGTCGCCCTCTTGCTAGATGGTGAGACAAACTACAGGCCTTGGGCTAATTAAACTGGGTCCCGGACAAACTTTGCAAACCATAACTGATGAACATAAAACTTTTTGAGGATGCAGGATGGCTGTACACACACACACAGGCTGCAAACATGGGGGCGACACTGAGAAGGACCTTGAAGAAAACTGTCTCAATGAAAGGGTGTGTACAAAATACTATGTCCTGGTACTTCTGTGAGTAACGCTCGAAAATAATTGTGTGCACCCCTGATTATAAATAAGAACCTGGGAATGAATGTTGGGAATCTGTAAAGACATATAAATACAGGAATATTTAATCTGCTTTCATGATGTAATAGGGTTAGGTTGAGAGCCCCAGTATGTTATCAAATTGGACTCTGGGCAAAATTCTTAATTGTCTGTTTATAGATAAGCTTTGTCAAGAGTTCTGAAGAAAGTATTCAAATTATTTTCGTGCTTTATTATTTTTCAGCCAGTTTTTTATACTAGCCACCAGAGGGCAATCTCCCGGTAAAAAAAAGACACAAGACGACACTATTGAAGTACTAGATATCAATTTTGGGTTTGAACTGCTATTTTACTTGCCACGAGGGGCAATTTCCACCAGTAAACACAATCAGACATTTTTCTGCTGTGTTGGTACAGTATTCTAACAATCCGAGTGAGTCGGTGTTCTGTTGAAAATATGTTGGTGCTGCTCGTTTCTAAACTTGCAGACATGTTCAATCTATGTTGGTGTGTTGATGCTACTCTTGTTTATAAACATGCAGGCATGTTCAGTCTGTGTTGAAGGCATGACGTTGCTGTAACCAGGCAGCTTGGACAAAAAGTATTAAATGAAAACAAAAGAAAAAAAACAAATTCCATGTCCCATATCTGCGTAAATATCTACTGTTAGATCCTGCGTCATATAAACCTGTGCAGCTCATACATGAAAAAAAGAAAAAAAAATGGTGACATTTTTGTGCGTGTGATACTCTAGTACGGCTCATAACTGTAATCTGAAACATACAAGAAATACTTTTAAAAAAAAGTGTCATTATTTGCTTATGGTAACATGTAACCAAACTGTACGTTCTGAACCAAAATGGATTTAAAGATACAGTCGAACCTCTATATAGTGAACCTCTACAAAGTGAATCTCTCTTCATAGTGAACGAATCTTTACGGTCCCTTGCAAAACAGCTATATTTGACGTGTATGTAAAACCTCCTCATAGTGAAACTCCACATAGTGAATAATCTCTTCATAGTGATGCTATTAGTCAGTCCCTTGACAGCATCTACCTCTATATTGTGAATATCTGAACTTATCGAAAATTGTGAAGTTGTAAAATTGGGCGCACTGTCGGGATTTCCTCCCTGCCTAGCCGCTCTCGCGCGCCGCGACTTTCTCTTGCATTTTCACTTCGTCCGCCGTCCACTGCGCACGCGTTTCTCCGCTGGTCATCCCTCCGAAAATTCTAAGATGTCGGAATCTGCCGTGAAAAGTATGGATGCTAGATCTATAAGTCGGAAGCGAAAGCCTTTGTCGTTGGAGGAGAAGTGCGACATAATTCGGAAGTGTGCGAGTGGAGGCATACCGTGCAACCTCGTATTGACAGTTACTTTCTCCGCGCTGATGACATGCACTGATCATGTTTTATTATGATCATATACTGTATTCATTAACTATTGTTGAATAATAATAAAGAGTTTTGTTCAATGTAAAATGTTTTTACATTAGTTTTACCGCATTAGATTTTAGTGTTTAAACAACTTAAGTTGTTTAATGTACATTTATTTACATATTTATATTTAAAAAAACGTATATAAAATTATTTACATATTTATTAAAAAATTACTCACATATTTCATCAATGAATTCTGAACATTTTAGGAAAACCTCTATAAAGTGAATCTCTCTTCATAGTGAACTTCTCTCCTCGGACCCTTAAAGTTCACTATGTAGAGGTTCGACTGTATCATCAAAGACCTAGCAATAACAAAATCCTACACAACAAAATTTATTCTGGCACAGAGACACAGTAGTTACTCATTGTGACCATTTGTATATACTATAATAAAGAAAAAGGCCTATTCAAAACTGAGAATGCTGGGAAAGAGTAGCATTTCTAACCTTGGAGCTTGGGTAGTTGTTGAAGACTCTGAACATAGCAATTTCAGCAGCGATTGTCTTTCCAGAGCCCGTAGGTGCTCCCAGCAGCACATTAGTATCAGTGTGATACAGTGTGTGGAAGATCTGTGTCTGGATGGGGTTGAAATGAGTGAACTTATACAAGCTTTCATACTCCCGATGTCCCAAAGCTGTCACTGGCAGTGGCTGCAGGTCCAAAAGCTCTGTGGAGGAAATAATCGTAAATTGAATGATACATCTTTGGAAAACTAAACCTAAAAACCATATAGAGTTCTTATCAATCCTTGTTATTCACTGCTAACAGTTTCATTCATTTCAAAATTTGTCTCGAATGTTTTTTTTTTTTTTTTTTTTACAATGCAAAAAACTGTCATTTGTAGAATGAGATCCAGCCATCCATCTTTTCAAGAGCCGCTTATCCTTACAAGAGTTGCAGGCTTGCTGGTGCCTATCCCAGCTAACTTCGGGCAGTAGGCTGAGGACACCCTGAACTGGTTGCCAGCCATATACTAATATCAATTGTTTGTTTTAATTTCCCAGCATTCCTGTTGGGGGTCTGATTTCAGCAATCCCACACAGGTTTTATGTATGTTGTTGTGTACCCGTGTGAGGGGGGTGTCGCTCAGGCAAGATAAGGTTCTGGAAATTGATGATGCAGATGGCTTCGGCACCAAGCCAACGGTCAGACACTGCCTTGATGTAGTACTGAGAGGGTAACGGTTCAAAGATGGGAATGGTAAACACAATGTTCTGGGGTTCTCCTGTTACCACCTGAATAGAACAAGAAACATAAACAAGATCTCTGAGAAAGAAGCAACCATGATAGACATTTTAAATACTATAAGATCATAAATTAAATAGGGAGGATAGTTACATATTGTTGACTTAATAGCTTATATTTTCAAGTTATTAATAACCGTTGTCAGAAAATAGATATTATATTCGACTAATAAGTAGAGTTCAGTTGCTTCAATTCAATTTTTGTAATTACCATGAAGTGAGTAACTGAGAATCTATTGCACAGGCATAAAGAAAAATCCCCCCAATTGTTCACTAATAGTGATAGGATAATGGTTAAAAAAAAGGACCTGAACAATTAAACGCCGATTATGGCCCTTCAAACTTTGGCCAAAAATAATCTTGTCAAATGGCCGATTGTTTTGAATGTACCCGCAAGGAGCTACAAGCCAGTGCCTTTTTGTGCCGGTCCCAAGCCCCAAAAAATTGAGGGTTGTGTCAGGCACCTTATGTAGAACCTTGGCAAAATCAAATATATGAATCAAGAAGATATTAAAATATTGAATGCATAATAATAATAATGATAATAATAATAATAATAATTCCGCAGCAATGCAAGGAAGCTGAATAATTGACATCATGGTGATTTTGGTATGTCACTCCTTTTTCTGGGTAAAAGGAGAAGTACTAAAATGATATAATTTGTGTTTTCATGAAACCAACCTGCTTTTTCTGGAGGAGGAAGTATTCAGAGTGGTAGATATGATCATTGATTGGGTCCTCCACCCATAACCACCATGGCTCACCCACAGACCCATGTACCTGAACCACGAAAAAAAAAAAAAGGTGAGCTATATTAGATACAGCATTGTCTTCAGATTAGAAGGGTGCACAACATAAAGGGTCGTCTCCATCCTTTGAATGAAGAACCAAAATTGAAAATATTATCTGAAGGTAGCAAAAAAGTGAAATAATCAAAAAATAGAAAATTCTCAAATGAAAACCATAAAAATAACTCGGCCAGATTAAGAAATGAACTCATGCATCAAAAATAAACCTAATAACTTTTCATTCATGAAAATAGTACAATTTTGAAATGTCTCTGAATATACAATTCCAAGAAAAAGTATGAGCCATTTGGAATTACCTGGATTTCTTGGAATTTTTTTTACATAAAAGTCTTTTTTATCTTGGTTCCACATTCTGTTTTATTAGAGGAACATTCTTACTTTCACAATGAAACACTGATGAAGCACTGATAAATTAGCAAAGGATACTTGGAATTAAATAATTTTCAGACAAAATAACCAACATTATTTTTTGTGTATTATGTCATACAGTATATGCATTATCAAGCAAATGGTCATATGTAGCAAAGAAAATCAATGATGTAAAAGTTGATGAACAAACCAACGCTCAAATATTTAAAATATTCAGCATATTTACCTGATCACTCCAACGAAAGTCAGGTGTGACAATGAGACGGACACGTAGCACAGTTCGTGTGATTGGTTGAACACTGGCCTCCATTGTGATTGAAGGGATTTGATGGACACACTGTTTCACTGTTAACCCAATGTTTACGTGATGCAGCATGTGGCCTGGAAACAAAAAACTTTGCATTAACATACTAAGAAGCTCCACATGTGCCATGTTGATTTGCGATGCACTTCTTGCTGAAAAACTGAGGATTTAGGAACTTATTATTTCCAGTCATGCATCGCAATTTTTTTTATTGAAAAGTTTTGATTTAATTATTAAAGCAAACATCTCCTTCCTCTATTTGATTTAGACTATAGAGTTGTTGAAATAAGACTCAAAAAGAATAATTATTCAATGTAAGGGTAGCACCATGTTGGATGGAATAATTTCCAATTGCAGACTATAAGTGATGTTGAAGTGCAACTAATATGTTGTTTGCTAATACTGTACAATGAACAGCATCAGGTAAACGATTGGTGAGAGCGATGAATTTAGTCATAACATAGAGAAAATGTGCAACGGTCCTATAAGGAAGTGTACTGAAGTGTAAAACGTCTTGATGTGAAAGAAATTCACAAATAAAGAGATATAGAACATTGCATAACTCCAGATATACATTTAGGTGATGTCCTGATCATGGGTTACCTTTTTGCTTCTGCACATGAAATGAAATTGAATATGGAGCTTGTCATTGCTTAATGTTTACATATTGCCCCCTCAGTTTATAGTTTTCCTAATTCATATAAAGATTATTAATTAAAGTGGGGAAGGACCGCTAAACATGCATCACATTCCCACATATTCACGCTGTTGCAAACCAAAAAAACAAAATTATTACATTTAAAAAGTTTTTTTTTTACCAATTTCATCCTTCCTCATATCCTTCAGTTTATCCACAGTGAGCTTCTTCTCCTCCAGTCGATTCAGTACAATATGGTTCAAGTTGGAAAACTGACGGAGAGGGTGGGCAAAGCCCCATAGTCGCTTGTCAATGACTTTGGAGAGTGTAAGCAGTCGGTAAGTCATGGCCGGCCAACGCTTTCTTAGAGCAATCTCAAACAATGCTCTAACAATTCGAGCAGCATTCTGAAAAGTAGCAAAATCAGAAGAAAAGTAGACAATTATCATAAAAAAATCATAAAATTATTCATTGAATAGTTAGTTTCTTACCTGTGCGACGTATGAAAGGTCTGAGATGAGGGAGAAGCTGTCAACATCTCCACGACTTATATATGTCTGCAATAGAATGTTAACCTTGCCATAGCCGTTTTCGACTCCACCAGCCGCAGGTAGCTCACAGTAATTACACATCATTTGTTCCAGCTCCTCCATCTCTTCTTCACGAACCTGCCAACATGATTACCGAACATAAGAACCATAATCTACAAACACTTCATCTAGTGGGTAGATCAGATCACCCCCCAACTTAAAGATGGCAAATGCGACTGCAGGTGTCGGTTAAGAAGAGTGACCTTTCCAGTGGATGGCTGGCGAGGAAGGTACAGTACTGTTCCAAGGTCAAAAATTGCCTAGGGAAGGGGGGTGGGTTGGGGGGGGGCGTTCACATGAATGCACAAAGTCCAAACCAACCCTTTTGTATTTGTTTCGTATTTGCCTCACAGTATGATTCTTCCTTGGTTAGTACAATGTCCCCGCTAATTTTTTTGATGCGTCTGAGCACGAATGTTCAGACGAATGTGGTCCAAGTAACACTAGGAGACTTGTGTGACTATAAACTCCGTGAGTTTGTAGGATGGGTATGTTAAAAAATAAAAAAAAATCAAACCATCTTTCCATAAAAAAACAAAAAAAAAAACGACTGTACCGATTTGTACTGTTAATAAAAAGAGCCAGAGTTTGAAACAATCAGTTAAGGATGAGGAATTTTGTATTACTTTTAATGTTGTGAATTGGCCTTTATTGACTTGAATTGTCCAGAAATCAATGTAAGTAAAAATACATTTTGTAATTCAGACTCCTTACTTCATGTTATGCGAAACATTAATAATACATGTTTTGGGGGAAAAAAATAAACAAACAAAAAATTAAACTGTCAGATGATTGTAAAGATTTAAAAAGCAACACAGTTGTGTTGTTTTGTGGTGTAGTGCATGTGGTGTGTCCGTAGGAAATTACCGTAATGTATTTCTGAACCACAGCCATGGTGAACTTACCTTTAGTTGTTCAAATTCCTCTGCTTTAGAGACGATACTGAGGATGTCAGCTTCTGTTCGCTGAGAGTTGAAAAGTTCATTGAACGTCTTCATGGACAAAGGGGGAAAGAAATATATCAAAAATGGTTAATGACTTGAATATCCTTGCCAACTGTGGGGAGATGAATTCTTGCCAAGTTTCAGGTATATTTCTATACCTCTATAGTGTTGTATTTGATGTAAAAGTGGCTAGATGTCCTCCCCAAGTCAGTGGAGGCAAAGTAGCCAGTGCGCTCTTCAAAGCGGATCATCCTGGCTTTGTCCAGCTTCCTGCCTGACTCTATCACAAGCTCCTTTCTATATAGCTCTAAGGACGGATCCATCTGAAACATTCACAGACTTTTTTTATACTGAACAAATAAAGAGAACTATTTATAATCTCAATGGTTAGGATACAGATTGGACACATTCTTTAAGAACATTTGGGTAGGAAAATCTATCATATTTTTTACCCAGAATTATTAAATATACTCCAGTTTCCAAGATTGTGGTGACAGGGACAAATCTATAATTGAATGAGTTAACAAACCTGCAAGGCTTTGTAGTTGATACCATATGCAAGTGGATTAGCCCTCATGCGCACAAAGAGGTAAGTGTAACTAAGCCATTTGACTGCTTCATCCACATTGGTGACTGTACCCAAGGCAATCTACAACAGCAAGAGACAAAAGATTACTATGACTACAGGTTTCTGTCACCATCTGAGGGCCACTGGGAGGCTACAGCCAAGAAAGAAAACACAAATTCATACTACTCATCTATCCTTTTAACTTATTCTCATAATAGGGCTTTTGGATAAACGATTTAAGGGGATTGTTGAATGAGAGAAAGAAAAAAATAAATAAATCCCGCAACCAACCCTTGTGAGGATGCAGTTAAGGAATTGCATAGATTAAATATGTTCTCTAACTGTTTGACATTTACAGTAAGTATGAGATTATGTAACCGTTAGAGATATAACTTTTCCACGGACAGTTTTAATCAGATTTAATTTATGTTGTACACACTGTACCTTTATAGTGTTCTGAAAAAAATATTAACCTTCTCCCACACTGACAGTTGTGAACTTCCAGGGCTCAGTTAGAATGGTCAAAAATTGAAAGGCCTGAATGAAATATGTACTTTCACCATTACAAATTTTGGTATTTTACACATCACTCTTTGGTTGAAATAAATATATTACATATGCTAATTCTGCATTCAACTTCAAGTATTCAAAGGTTTGAAATTTTGTATCGAATGAAACCACAAACAAAATTAAGAAAGATAAATGAGCAATAGCATTTATCTACGGAAAATTTAAAGACTGACTGACCTCAGCATTGAGATTATCAGCCAGGCTGTCGAGAAACTGACTCTCAATGGGATTTTGCTGGGTGAGCAGAGTCAGGTAATGGCTGAGCTTGTCATGGGTGGTAATGATTGTACCTTCCCCGTACTTGTCAAACTGTGGTCGTCCTGCACGACCGAAGATTTGCATAACATCCAGAATGCCGAGATCCACCAGGGAACCACGCTTGGCATCATAAATCTGTGTTCCCTGGAAGCACAAGAAAAAGGAACAAGTACAACTCAAATTATTAGAGCAAAGATGACACTGTGTGGTTTACGAACTCCCTCTTTCACGAACGTTTCGACTTACGAGCGTGGACTTCGGAGTTTTTTGTCCCCCACACGCACAAATCTTTCATCTTACGAACAATCCGACGTGCCGGTCAGAGCGTTCGTACATTTATTTTAGTTTTGCTGCGTCATCTAAATCAAATGTTGACACTTGTCACGGTAACGCTGAATGCTATTGCTCTTACAATGTCACAGTCACTGTCTCAGTCACGGAGATGCCGATATGCTATTGGTCGATTAAGGTCACAGTCCCAGTCTCACTCACGGAGACGCTATTGGCCGGCGTTACGTCAATCACAGAAATGCCGATATGCTATTAGCCGAACGCCTTTATTTAGCTTGATGGCACAGCTGGTCGGGATGGAAGGAAGGAAAATGAGTGAAAAAGGAAGGAAGGAATGTGACTGGTTTATTCTGAAGAGCCACTTCCCCAGCTAAAAGGCTGTTTTCGCTTGTGAACATACAAGATCTTCTTTGTGTTTTGTAGAATACATTTTGTTTTTGCTCTCAAAAATATTTAATTTTACTTTTACAATTTAAGGTCACAATAAAGATGCAAAAGAGTATAAATAGTTTCTCTTGGATTTTTTTTTTTTTTAATATAACTAAAAATGTGGCATTTAGAAGGGGTGTGTAGACGTTTTATATCCACTGTTGGTTAAAAAAAAAAAAATATGAGAAAACAGTGAACCTTAATTATAACAGCATGGGCAGGCAGATTCACTCCCCAGGCCAAGGTGGCAGTACAGACGAGCACCTTGAGGTAACCTCTGGAGAACATGCTCTCCATTAAATTGCGGTCAGCCCGCAACATGCCTGCATGGTGGATCCCAAAGCCTTCTGGAAACATCTCCTTCATTTGCTTATTTCTGGAGCGCTGGATCTAAAATTTTAGTTAAGAAACAAAAATCACTTATTAGTAGAAAAAAATGAACCTTTGCATATATTTTAAAAAAAAACCAAATAATACAGAGTATATGGATTAAAACCAGGTAAAAATAAAATCACATTGAACTTGCTGTAAACATGTCACTCAAACACAGAGACTGAAATGTATTTATGACTGACAGGTGTGATGTGACCTGGTTGTGCTCAATGGGAGTCCTCATTATAGAGCTTAATCTCATTCCACGGACATCTAAACAGAGGTTAAAGCACACCAGGACCCCTGCACAATAAGGTCATAACTGCCAGCAGTTGAGTGAGAGTTATTGTCAAAATAACGGTCTGGATTAGATGTGTATGCAATGCTGCTTTCAAGCAACTGAAATGTACAGTATTAGTAAAAAAAAATAAAATAAAATAAAAAAAAAAAAAACTTAATCCATAGTATTCATGAAGAATAAAAAAAAAACCCCATCTATTTAGAATTTTCTGTTTGTAGCAAATTTTTGGGTAGAGAAATATTAACATGATCATTGCGGCACAAAATTTGTGGCAAAATACATTTATAAAGTACTGTTCATATAATACATAGTTAAAGGATGTGATTACATTTTGTTTTTCACAACCCCAAATACCTAACCCCAAGTTATTGGTGCAGTGAAAGTGTTGAGATGACGAAAGGGGGGGAAGTTCTCTGCCTGGTCTCTTGAATGATAGCAGAAAAGAATCAAAACAAGTCAACAAACACTTTAGACCAGGGATAGGGAACTCCTGCTCTTCGAGAGCCATATCCTGCATATTTTCAATGTCTCCCTTGCCTTTCACACTTGGTTCAAATAATCAGCTCATCAGCCAGCCTTGTGGAAGCCTGATAGCAATCCTGAACACACATCAAAAAGGGGCAGGATATGGCACTCCAGGAACTGGAGTTCCCTACCCCTGCTTAAGACATGCTCTAGAAACACTTTGGAAATGTAGTTCTGTTTTTCACATGACATTAACTATGGAATACAGCAGATGCATTCAAATATTTGAACATGGCATGCTATATTAAAGTTATAAGACATGACAGTAGTACAAAAAAAATGAGATTAAAAAAAAATCTGTACTGTCTGGCCTTATTGTGTCATTCTAATTTTACTTTTAAGACACAACCACATCTTATAAAAAAGAAGCAAGATCATGAGGCATAAATCATCCTCTTGCACTCCCAAGTACAACCTCTTGACTTTGTGCTGTTACAGTTGGAGCTTATGAATCTCGCTATCACTTTATGAGAATATAAAACTAGTTAGTGACAAAAAGTAATCATAAAAAAATACAAATATTGTAAAAGCAAAGTGTTCAGGCACAATAAGGAAGACAAGACAAAAAAAAAAAACTAAATAAATATGTCATGAAAATAGGAAAAGCCAACTAAACAAATGAGCTACAATTGGAAAGAATGTCTGTGACTGAATTGCCGAAAGGAAGTGGGATTTACATTCAGAAAAGCTAAATGAAAGCCATCCTTAACATAAAAAAAAAAAAAAAAAAAAAGAAAAGTTACAATAAGCTAAAAAAGCTGCCATGGACTATACAACTTGATGAAATTGACATTTTCTGATGAATCGCAACTCTGCCTTGGGAGGCTCACGATTCTGAACCTTTGTTTGGTGCTGTTTGAATGAGATTCATGAAGACAACATAATAATAATAATAATAATCTCAATATAGTGGCCTCCAGGCTTGCAAATAGTACTAAGGTGAAATTGATTGTTGTGCTTAAAAGGTGTTTGTAACACATTTTGGGGGTTTTACTTAAAAGTGAAAACAACAACAACATCAAAAATATATTGTGTGAAATAAAAACAGCAAAATGCAGCCTGGGGGCAGGAGTCTTCAGTCAAGTTTGTGCAAGAGAGCTATGTGAAATGTGGGCAAGGTAAGGTAATTGAAATGCTGCAGCAGAAGCTTTTTCTTTGATGTGTCAGTGAGTTACAAACTTGATACGAGGCCCTAATCTGAAGCGAGTCAGGCCTGATGTCTGCTGTGCCATGGCTATATCTGAGATGGCAGTGACCTAAGCTCCTGATCAGATCCCATTAGGCTCTGGCACTTGCTGATGCTACTGCTGCTGAGCACAACTGTCCGCAGATAACTAGCTGCCAGCTCTGGTCATTGTTGATCCTGCTTCGGAACGTGCAGAGAATCTTAGCTCACACTGGAGGTTCATTTACCTGTTGAAAATTTGATGAAAACTATTGAAAAACTATTCAAAAATTGCAATTAATTGCATATGAAACCAGCGGTCTTTTTTTAATATATATGTATATAAATTTGGCCTCAGTATTGTACATAACAAAGTGTTGAAATCACACTAAAATGTCCTTATTTAAGTCATCGAGACATGTTTTGTGTTCGCACCTTAAATTAAGTACCTAAATAGTTTGTAACATACCATATTTAAGTTCCACAGTCGGTGTTGGGTATACGGCATATGTGATTTCATATGACCTTTTGCCCCTTTCATGAGATCATCCTAGTGCACCAATGACTGCTAGGAAAACGTGAGTGTGTGTTTAAATTGCATTGTTGGTATGAGGTGATACTCAATTAGTGACACAACAAAGTGAGGACCCGGTGCTTTTCTCTGATCAAGTGAAGCTGATACTGAGAATGCAGCAATGAGTAGGAATGCTCAGAGATGGCTGAATAGAGAAAAAAAAATGGGGGTTGGTGAGTTATCTATGAGGATTTTTTTTTTTTTTTTTTAATGGGGAATGAATTTAAACTAAAAGTTTAAAATGTTGAATTTCTATGATAGGTGCCTTTAACATGCAAAACTGAATGCACGCTAGTTAATGGACTATATTAAATGGCACTGAATGAATATTTCAAAATGTTACATTTTCTGAAAAGCAACCTTGAGTCAAAATTTCAACTACAGTACAACCAGGAAAGAAAATGTTACATCTTTTCACTTACATAACCCACTCTTCCAAAGAAAGACATATACTATGTTACAAAATTCAGGATTTTGTATTTATTTATTTGATATAATTAGTTTGAGTGATTTTATGTGCGTGTGTGTGTGTGTATACCCCATCGACAAGAACAGAGGATTTCCGCACATAGTTAAGAATAATATAGATTCTTGATCATTTGCAGGGGAAAAAAATGCCAGAATTTTTTTTTTTTCGTTGCAAAACACTGTCTGTGGGTGTATCTACTTTGACAAGACAGTTAATCTACAGTGATTGAATTCTCCAAGTAAATGCCTGACATGCTTTTATGTGAGGCAGCTATGCGGTCTCTAAAGTAGACAGAGAGCATATGTTGCTAAATGGCTGAGTTGAATTTGTCGTTGGTTTTACATGATTTTGTAAGAATCAAAGAGTACAAAACTCACTGATCTAAAGCTGATATGTTTTTATCAAGGGACTGAGCATTGGGGGACTGAGCATTGGCTAGCAGCAAGCTAGGCAGCGGTATGTGGTGCAGCACTGTTATTTCACTATCTGCTGCCTTAATTTTGAAAGCCTGACTTTATCAGCGACGGAATGTTTTACACAGTGGTGCCTGAATGGGAACAAGCAGAATTAAAAAGGCTCCTCGGAGAGTGCATCCCTCCATAAAATGTGATTTTATATTCTTTTCGACAAGTGAGGTGTAAAACAGTTCAAGGCCGGTTAGATTTGAAAGTGGAACGATTCAATTCGGTTCAACTTAGTGCTTTGATTCGATATGGAATAACTGCGTTCATTGGGCTATTGTTGTGCAATTACTACTTTGTTGCCATTTTACAAACCATTGAACGTACTTGTCAGTACTGTAAATGTGCAAATTCCAAATTCCGACTAAGCCATACCTCCTCCAGTCCAAAAAAAGATTTGGTACAAATCTCGATATGTTTCAAAGTGGAATAATTCAATTTGGTTCGATTTAAATCTAAAAAAAAAAAACAAAGAACTATTTTGTGGCTACATTTTTGTTGTACATTTGTTGTTGTTTTGAAGTAGTGAATAAAAACTTGCATTGCGGATTACACCTTAGTGTCTGATTAAACACCTTCATAAACAATATAAGAGCGTTAACACTGAATTTGAGACACACAGGATTGCAGCATAAAAAAACAACAACGATGTTGGTGGGAAGACATCGCAAATAGTGTATGTTAACCACACCGGGCACTATTGCAGGACAAAAAGATGTTCTTTTTTTATTTTAAAGGATACATCAATGTTCCAAAATGTAAGAGTTTGCAATCAAAATGTTTCAGTATCATAGTTTGTAGTGTATTTATGGTTTCATTAACTACCAGTAAATCTAGAAAATTATAATATTTGGTGGAGCACGAATCATAGTTATCCACTATTTGCAGTTGAGTTTGGTTTCCTATCCCTTGAATTCATTGTAAATTATTGATATAGTTGAACTAGATGTAAGATGCAAAGACTGTACTCCAAAACTATTCTATCATTTTCTTTTTGTATGTGTTTATCCATATCTGTATTGATTTTCATGTATATGAGCATGCTATTCATTCATTTATCTTTGCTTTGTGGCTCATCGCCACTGATGAATGTAGCCAGAGCTGTTTTGAGCATGTTGACAGCCCGTCATGGATCTGACACAATGCGTGGACAGGTGGTGGACTCGTTTCTTAAAAATAGCAGCAAATGAAAGCAAAGACATATTAATGAGGTCTTTGTGATGATGATGTGAAATCCCTGGGGGGATATATAATCAGATGCAGTCAGTCTGCATTGGTAACAAAGTTAGAGCTGAGCGTCTGAAGAATACTCACAGAGATTTTGAAAACACAGACCTCCCCACATGGAAAGAGAATGCATATCAGATGATGAAGGATGACTCAATAATTGTCGATTCCTTTATGATTACTTGAAACTATTTTCTTTTGGATCATGCATTCTACTTTGAAGACATTTACAACATATGTAGTAGGATTCCATCTAGTGCAGTCACTTAAATGCCCCCCCCCCTTTTTTTTTGTAAGGGGGCTGTAAAGTAACAACGGTCAGAAGACACTGATAATGCATTGTAGTAAGCCAGTGGGACCACAGGGTGTCTCATTTCATCCACAGTATTCTTGGGGGTTTACTATTGAGACTAGAGACAAAGGCAGGGAAGCATAAAATTGTTCTGAATTCAATTTAAACTTGCAACTTGTAATTACATACATACATACATATTTTATATATATATATATATATATATATATATATATATATATATATATATATATAAAATCTCTCTCTCTCTCTCTCTCTCTCTCTCTCCCATCTATATATATATATATATACACACTGTACACATATAAAATTCCAACTTTCACTTGGGCAATATATGCACACCAGGCAGCTTTTGATAAGTTAAAATCTAAACAGGACATTACAATTACAATTTCTATTTTTCTAACATGATTTTGGCACAAAAAAAACAGGGACTAGTGAAGTTGGCACAATGTGAAAATACAACAAGAGAAAACAATAATGCAATAATGCATATCCTCTTGAACCTATATCAAATACACACAAAACAAAATATTTGTTATGTGTGTTATGTTAAAACTGGGTTCAGCTTTTTTTTTTTTTTTTAAGGTTCAGTAATTTTGAATTTGTACACCACAAAATATTCCCAAAAAATGGACGAAGAGCATGTTTCCCACTGGATTAGATCACTTCTTCTTTTAACAACACTCACTAAGAGTTTGGGACCAGAGGACATTAATTGCTGTGCTTGGAATTTTTTCCCCTACTTGCTTGATGGTGAACTTCAGATGTTCAACATTCTAGGGTCTCTGGTGTACCATTTTGCCTTCATAATGCTCCTTTATTTGTTTCGGGAGGTATTTTTTATTTTTTTTTTTTAAGTAAAATGTAATGCAAGCTACCACAATAGCTAGGCAGTCGACCGGTTGACCATGGGTGACACAATGACCACCCCTGACTAGACTAAGAGGCGCTATCACCAGTTTCTAAATGCTGTGGTAAAAATGTTTTTTACTTTGCATGGCTGAATTTTGAATTACATTTTATAACTGACAATGGTTTTCTGAACTGTTCCTGAGCACACATGACGATATCCTTCCCACAACGATGTCGTCTTTTAATCCAGTCCCACCCGAAGGGTGAAAGATAGTGGGCAGTTGCTGCTGGTTTTCAGCTCTGTCACTTCAGAACAGAGGTTTGTTCAGATTCTCTGAATCACTTGATGATACTTATCTTGTGAATTGTAGAGGATGAAAGATCTAAATTAAACTCCTTGCAATTGCATGTTGAGAAACATTATTAAACTGTTGGAAAATTTGCTCTCACAGTTCACAAAGTGGTGAACCTCACCTAATCCTTGTTTGTGAAAAACTGAGTGCTTTTGCCAACTTCCTACTAGAGGTGTCAGAAACACAGATTAATTACGATCAATCCATTACGGACATAGTTTAAGCGTTCATTTAATTTTTAATCTGTAACTTTATGCTTTCTGTATGATAATTAGATACGTTTTACACACCAGGAATTTTATGCTATAGGGTGTTGGAAGACAAATGAAGTGTGTATTGATTGGTTGTTATTGTGTTTGGCATAATCTAACATGCGCCTGTTGAGGTTGGGAGGGAAAGTTTAGGAGCAGAAATAAGATGTGAAAATGGAAGAGAATTTGAGAGCTGTCGGATGAATGGTAAATTTAACTTTAAAAGACAACCTGACAGGAAGAAAGTGTTATATGCATTCTTCGTAAGAAAAAGCTTGCTGACCACAGATGTAGCTGAAGTTTATCTTACCACAAAAATGGAAAGCACCCAGCTGTGTATGCAGCCACAGCTAAATAAAGCAACGAAGATGATAATGTGGTGAGCCATAAACAAGGGGTTAGCTGCTGTGGCGGTACGTCAGGGCCAGGCAGGGCCTCGGCATGGACTAACAAGAATTGACGTCGGGCTGGCGAGTGGTCAGGTGCAGGCTGGGTCGGTACACAGAAAGGCAAGATTGGTCGGCTGGCTGGCGGATAGTCGAGTACAGGCAGGGTCAAAACACGGGAAAGCAAAGCTAGTTGGGCTGGCGGATATTTGGGGACAGACAGGGTTGAGTGCTGGATAGCTCGGCGTGATGCATATAGACAGTCTGGCAAGATTTGGGAGAGAGAGACGAGCTTATATACTGAGCAGGTGATTTGCATGAGCTGTTGATGTTTAGTGCTGTTTGGCAGGGGAGTAGAGCAGATGTGGTAAGGCTGAGAATGAGGTGACTGGACTGGTGGAATGTGACAAGACGGGGTTATTGAGTTCTTCCTTCCCCTTCAGGGAGCTTTGTTCATGGGATGCTGCTGTGTATTTATGATGTTCTGTATATTTATAACTTTCTGTATGACATCTTTTCCACCCGTGAAGCCCTTTGAGACTGCTGTGATTCAGGGCTGTACAAATAAATTTGACTTGACATGGTCAGAACTAAAGGTAGCAGCCAGGGCAGCACTTGAGACTAGTCTCAAATATGCCAGAAGGGAAATTGGTACAGGTAATTACAAATCTTAATTAATTTCTCAATTTTTTCAATCCCTTAATAACACTAGATCCTATTGTACCAACGCATAATAACCTGTTAAGAGTTAACCTGTTCACCTGTGGATAATTACAAATTGGTGTTTTTTTTTTTTTTTTTAAATAGTCCTTTAAAGGGACACTGTGTAAGATTTAGATCGTTTTTCATTAAAAAGAAATACATTAAATGATTAAAAATGTCAAAAAATTGCAAATAAATGTGTTCTCAACAACCAACAGTATGTTTTAAATATAATGGTTGGTCTAGTTATCATTAAATAATATTAAATTTAATTATATTTGGGGGGGGGTGGCACTTCTCTGGAGGCTGCCATGTTTGCTGCCATGAACGGACAATGGTAAATGTAGCACCTCCTGCTCCCGTAATGAAAATCCGGTCTAAACGGATGGATCTCACACAGTGTCCCTTTAACTTTCCCAAGTTTTTATTGCACCTGTCCTTTTTGTGGAATGTGTTGCAGGCATCAAATTCAAAGTGGGAAAATGTTTGCACAAAACAACAACAGCATTCGTCAATTTTAACATTAAATATATTGTCTTTGCGGTGTGCAGTATTTAACGGACAATAAGTTGAAAAGTATTGCTAATCGTTAAATTCTGGTTTCATTTACTTTCATCACAGCATTCTGTTTAATTGAAATTCTGGATTTTTATAATTAGTAGTCTGCTGGGTGAAAATATTTAATTAAATCAAAACCTTCCTAAACTAGTACTCAGAGCATTGAATAAAGTTCCAAAGATATGCTTACAACTATCCTTCCAATTTTGACAGAAAAATGTTACAATGCCTACCAACTTGCAACCATTATTTCTCTAATATACATAATATTGTGTGCAGCATATACATTACTTAAGCAGAAAACGTCACAGTTCGATTGTAGTACTAGAATGCTTGCACTCATTCAGCAAATGAAACATGGCAATCACCCAAAAATGTATCTGGAAAAAAATATATACTTCTGTAGCTGCCGTAACAGATACATGTTTGATTGGCAGCTTTTCAAACTCCTATGATAAAACCAATTAATTTAAACTGCAATAGAAAAAATAGAAAAGTAATTTCAACTTGGTCTTTTCAAGCTGGATAAATAAACACTAATTCATATGACTGACCTTAGAGGTGCTTTACTTTTCCGCATATGCATATTGAGGATTAGCGCACCTATAAATATTAATGTGGGGCAATTTCCAGAGTGCAAATAAGCGTAGCTTTATCTCTGTGTGGGCTTAAAGTGGAATCGCCCTGATGCCCCTTGCTTCACAAGCGCATGCCCGACCAACAAACACTAATGGAGTAGATAATACTCATTGCGCTGAGCTTGAGTTGAGGTAATGCAAACTTTGTGCATATGAAACAAACTGAATTGTATGAGCATATATTTCAGGAACAGTTGTGACAATTGCTTTTGAAAATCAGCTTCAAAGACTAATCAGGCAACGAGGCACATTTTTAGTCGACTGACATAATCTCCTGTCTCTGTTTCCAGCTTTGGAAAGCAAGAAAAGTGATCTGATTTGTATACATATCCTTTTTAAATAGAGGGGAGATTAGAGACACATCAATCATGGCTCAGCCCCAGGGAATGAAGGAAAGAGGTTACTAAATTTATCACACTGGCTTCTGCTGCAAGTCATTTAAATGAGAATTTGTGCTCGATTGACCATCCTTTGTGGGACAGTAAAGCTTCACCTCTGTGTAGTCACACATTAATTAACTACCAGTCCACAAACATTCTTTTTCTCCAATGTGTGTAAAAAACATAGGCCAGCATACATGGAGAAGTGCATTCGAGCATGTACGCACGCACATACTCATGCACAAGCACATACGCACACGCACACACGCACACACACACACACACACACACACACACACACACACACACACACACACACACATAAATAATAAGATGCAATGAAAACATATTGCTTGTAATAATGATTTGTACCTGTTTTTCACACTGGCCGTAGTCTGGACCATGGTCTGGTTGAAAGACGCATGTTTCTCCATGGTTCTTAGCCATCTCGATTAGCCCCATGGCTGTCCTCACAGTAGCGTTTCGAGCATGGACAAACACCATTACCTGAGGTATTAAATAACCTATTTAAAAAAAATGGCTTGCCTGTAACGAAACAATCACCTATAAAAGTAATGTTTCCTTCCCATTGAAATAAATGGAAATGCAATCAATTCCAGCCTCCAAAGTGAACTTATATTTACCTTGTTATTATTGGATTGGTTAAAATAAATACTGTACAGTAGACCAGGGGTTGACAACTAAAGTTTGGCCCAGGGCCAAATTTGTGTGTAAGAGGCCATAACTGAGGCTTGTCAATGTGTTTGTGGCCTCGTTTTTCGTGGTTAAGGGAGACAGAAAACCCTCGGAGAAAAGTGAATTGCACAAAATAGGATTAATACCCCTCCCCACGGACATTGTACTTCCATTAATAAAGTGTTTGATTTAGTAAAACCCCCCCTACTAATTTTTCCCATTCCCAGTGATCTCCTAACCATAGTATAGAAGTTGAAGACTCTCTTTTTGGACACAAACTTTATCTTTCTTTTTCAACACACTGCAATAGTACAGCAGTGGGTGATGACTGCTGCTCACTAACCCCTCCCCCACCCATTCCCACATGGCATTGCAACTGTTCTTAAATGGCCAGCCACAGCCTGTGTTGTCACTGTTCAATCAGCCTACGCCCCATTGCCTTCCCCACATGTAAATCGATGCACAGTTCGTCACAACCACTGGCACACAGCCTCAGAGTCGTGTAAACCTCTTGCCAAAAAGCTCTTATAAAAAGTCAGATGTACAGTAGAGGAGCAATGGTTTAGTTTTAAGCAAACATATTAAATGCACTAAAGTTAATTAATCAATTACTTTAGTACTTAATTACTTATTAAAGTACCTGTAATGTATGAGGTAATTCTTTATTTTAGTATTTAATTAATTTACCATGAGCCATTCGTACATGCTTCTTCCACCAAGCACTTGAAAATGTTTGAATAAGATAAAACAAATAAGTGTATCCGTGGATACTGGGTCAAATGGCTCTTTGAATGTTAAAAGTTGCTGACCACTGGTCTAGGCAAAAGAAAAAAAAAACAAAAACGGAAAATATGTTGTAGTTAAACACCTCTGATCTTGAAAGGGTGAAGAAATTACCTGATGACCAGCTTTGACTTGTTCAACAACTTTATTGTAGCAAACTTCCTCCATGTCATGAATTTGTTGGATCTAAGTGGAATAGAAAAATCACAATGAATATCTGTTTAATTCGAGTCAAGTTCTGTTCCTATTTTGAAATTTAACGGTTAGTTAATCAATACTGTTATACAATCTGTGCAGTGACTTCTGTTTGAATCATCCCTTGGGGAAATATGTAATAGTTGCTGACATGAGAGGTGTGCTGTTGTGAAATACTACAGTATATTTTCCTCTGCCAGTATAGCTACAGGACACATATGCTAACTTGATAAAGTATAATAAAATAAACACTAACAAAATGGTTTGATAATAATTGCAATCAGTGTTCTTTTACCTTGTTAGTAGTTTTGATGCCAACAAAGGTCTGTCCGAGCGGCACAGGTCTGAATCGACTGTCAAAGAAGAAGAGCCCAATGTATGGGTTGACATGCAAAAAGGTGGCAACATCTAGATAGTTAGGAAGAGTGGCAGATAATCCCAGAATCCTAATCATACTCTGGGTGGACTCCACCTGGAAGGAAAAAAAAAAAAAAAAAACATTTATTTTTACGGAGCCTCTAAGTGATTTTTTTTAGTGAGTTTTTAAAAATATGTTTCCATAATGAAAATGGCTCTCATTTTAACATAAAACGTTCTACTTATGATGATTAACTCACGCCTATTGGGGTACCGGTAATTTATTTATTATTTTTTTCTTTCTCTGTAATAATAATTATGGGATTCTGAAACTATAAAGAAAAACAATTTATTGATCACTGTATTATGGTCTTATACCTGTCTGATGGTCCGAGCCACAAGGCTCTCAAGTACTGGTCCTCGATCTTCATGAAGAAGGTGAACTTCATCTAAGATGAGGAGACGTACGATCTGGGAGAGAGCAATGTCTCCCACACTCTTTCTTGTAACAACATCCCACTTCTCTGGGGTGGTCACCAACATCTAGTCATACATGAAAACATTTGATCATTCATCACATAAATTCATTTGAAAAATATATATTTATGTTGACAACAAGTGGTTAAGAAAATGGATGGATGTATATAAAATAGTGGCGACACATATGCGGAGGTCGTAGGTTCAATTCCGACCCAGGCCTTGCCCGTCGGTGAATTTGTATGAATTTGTATATTCAAAAATTCAATACACCTTTTTTTAATCAGGAACAAAAGAAAATCAACTAAAAAAAAAAAAATCGTGATTGAGAACTTGTTACCTTTTCCTGGAAGTCTCTCTATAAAGGCAGTTAGTCATCAAAAGTTTGTAAAGTAAATAAATCACCGCTGTTGTAAACCACTCATATATGCCTGAATCAAATAGTTTATCAAAATGGAGGGTCTCGCAAGCAGAGCACTGGCAAAAATGCTTCCTAAAAAAGAAAAAATATATAAACCTTTTTTCACCCGAACATAACACATTTTGGGAGATTTCAAGATGTAGCCACGGTTAAATGTTTTTCTGTGTGAAGATAAGCTTTCCATTTTGCCATCTGAGCCCAAAGCCCAGAACAAGAACAAGGCAGAAGATTGTTCAATCTTGCTGCCAGACTCTTCGCAACACCCCTAATTTTGTTCATTCAATTTCATCTACTTTGAAAGAACATCTAAGCTTTTGTACCCCATTACTGAATGATTTAACAAGGAGAGCATGTGTTGTTGAGGAAGCCCTATGCAGACCATGGCTTGTGGTAAAAAAACAAAATAAATAAAAAAATAAGAGTACAACACATAGTAAGGCTGACAAAATTGTTAACAATCATTAGAGGTATGCCAAAAAAAAAAGATTCACATATGAATAGGGAATCTCATTTACTATGATTTAAATCGATTTGAAATGGCATTAAACTGATATAGACGAAAAGCTATCGATACACTTTCTGTCAGCTAACCCTAACCAGGTCCGAGTACTTACATATGTGTAAATGAATGAAAATACTGTCTTGACTGTACTAAAAAATGTTACAGTTGTGATTTGATTCGATTGAAAACATCACTGTATTGATAATGAAATTAAAAATAAATCAATACACTTCCTGTCGGCTTCCGTACTACGTAGCAAGCGCTCTGAGCGATGATATCACCACGCCAGTTCTGGAAAGTCAAGCCTTCTTTGCACGACACACAAAAACAAACAATGGAGGAAATTCAATTGCCCCATCCTCATTGCAAGCAATCTTGTGAGACGCAGGAAAGCCACATGGCATTGAATATGAGTGCAGCTTTTCACTCCGCTGCTAACGAATGGAGTTTGACTGTCACGGATCTGGTGATTGTGTAAGCATTTAAAATGGCTTTTCTTAATTGCTGGTCCCTATCCTGTTGAAGTCATGACAAATATTTGTGCTGCCTTCCTACTAAACAGAATCTATTTAATGGGAAGGCAGCAGTTTTTTTGTCCCCCTCTTACGCACAAACCTTTCGTCTCATGAACCATCCAACATGCCGGTCAGTGTGTCCACACTATTTTTTTCGCTTTGCTGCATCAACAAAAACATCTTTTCTCGCATGTCACGGAGATGCGGATATGCTATCGGTCGATTAAGGTCACAGTCACGGTCAAGCAAGTCTTCTAAGGGCAAGACTTTCCTTGCCAGGGGACGGACCTCGGTCAACAACAAAATGGAGAGGCTTCCTCTATTATGGATTAAAGAAGGAAATCGCCGTTGATATGTTCTCGTTTAAGAAAAGTTCTCATTTAAGAAAAAAAAATTCTGTGGGTTCGTCTCTGCTCCCCTCCACCTCCACCCACCACCAGCTCAAGTCACGTCGCCCCAAAGGTAAATGTCATTTTTCCTTTGTTTATTTATATTATTTATGAAACGCAATTCATTAATATTGTAATGAAGTTAAACTTGAGGCAGCATCGCACAACAGAGTAGTCACATGGTGTGTCATTTTCTACAGCATGTTTGCCTTTGTTTTAAGGCTACTACAGTATATATACTACTATAGATACATACAGCATGTGTTGCCTTCATTAAAAGGCTTTTAATTTTTTACAGCTCCAGACATATTTGTTTTTTTGGTCCAATATGACTCTTTCAACATTTTGGGTTGCCGACCCCTCCCCTACTACAACAAAGGGATAGAAATAGTAGTTGCTGTATAAGGTTTATTAATTAAATTATTAATTAAATTATTAATTAATTAATTATTAATTAAATTATTAATTTGTCTCAAATATGTAAAGTATAAGTACTTTTCACATTAAAAAAGTTCTGGTACTCACACATGCATGAAAATTCCTGGGGGGGTTGAGAGTGGGTTTCCTACTTCGCGGATTTAACTTTTTTTTTCATTTTTTTTCAGGGTTTTTCAGTCCCCATTATCCGCGAGACAATACAATTTATAGCTAGCTTAAAAAAATAGCAGTTGCCCACATGTTACTTTTTTTGGAAAAAGGCATGTTCCTTACAAATCACAACTTAGTAAATAGATGAACACAGTTTCCCTTTTTTATTTTGTCTTGCAAAGTAGACTGAAGTTGTAAGATGGTTTGCACATCTATCGATAAAATTTGATTGAATCAAATTGAATCATCTTGAATTTTTTTCAAAAATCGTTTTGTATCGAAAATCAATTCTGAATCGAATCGAAGACCCAAAATTCTGAATCAAATCAAGACAGTCAAAGATTCACACCCTTAACAATCATGCTATTTATGTCATTTTTCAGATTATTCCAAAGGAACAGATAGCAAAAAAGACACTAAATAGCTTCTTCTGAAAATGTGTTGCAAAACTAAGAGGAGGATGTGTGTGTGTGAAAACATTTTAACTGTGCAAAAAAAATGAACATTTATGGAAAGGGTTATCTTCACAGATGTTTTTGTCAAAGCACTGAGCCACTTAGTGGTCACATGCTGCATCTGTGTGTATACGCATTAAAGAGTGCGGGGAAGGGCTACCTGTGTTCGTAGAATCTCCCCTTTGGTTAGCTGCATGTCGCCAGTGAGTTCTTTGACAGTAATGCCCAGTGGCTCCAACCGTTTACCAAAGTAGTTGGTCATCTCAGCTGCCAAAGCCTTCATTGGAGCAACATACACGATCTGCAGACACAAAAACCAGTATATAAAGTAAGAGAATAAATGAAAATGTTGGACATCATGGCAGAGTAAATTGGTTTGGGGAAAATGGAGCGGGAAGTTATTAAAATGCTGCTAATAAGAAAGTTTGGTAAATGGCACAATTCTAAATTCACTCATTAAGTGCACAACACTGACAAAGTATATGAAGTGCAATTCTGTCATAGACATGAGCATTGGTATAGAGAACAAAGCGTCTGTGTATCTTAATTATTTAGTTTCTGTTCTGTTTGACATCATGGGTTTAAGAGATGCATTGTGATACCATTTCAGTGGGCTGCCATCAACGGAATCTTCGAAAACATACAAAAATGCTGTTTTTAATATTATGATTCAACATTTTATGCATTGTCTTCATTGGGAAGGGCATACTGATATGATTTTTTCCATTGTGACTAGAGGAAATTCTTACTCGCAACTATTGTTGGTTTGTTTATTGTGTTCATTCTGCATGCACCTTGAATTCATCCTTTTTAATGACGCCACCAGGTTGTAGGTGTTGCCGAATCTCATGTAGGACAGTCAGCATGGCGATGTTGGTCTTGCCAGCACCAGTTGGGGCGCAGATAAGGAGGTTTTCGTTGGTGTTGTAGGCAGTCTCAAATACCAACGACTGGATCCTGTTAAGACGCTTCATTCCTTTGAAAACCAGTTGTCCAATCTGGGTCAAATAGCGGACACAAACAGTGGACAAAAGAGAAAAACTACAGAAATTGTTGGTACTATACAAATACTTAACTTAAGAAGTTAAAAAAAATCACATCTTTAAAGTATGTGGAGTTTTTGATTGACGACTACACTACAACTGACCATGGTCTAAAATTAAGAACAGAAATGTGTCAAAGTCATCTTTATGCATGACAATGTAACATATTTTGCCTTAAGAAATGTCTCTGCATCATGGGCTGCTACTGTATGAGCATAAAATGAGGGAAAGGTATGTGTGGCCCCTATCCTGCCCTGATCAGAACCTTTGAGCCATTCTTAAACTAAAGGTCTATGAGATTGAGAGACAGAAAATAGCAGCTCTGGGAGGCTTTTCTGACATCCTAGAAAGAAAGTCAAGAAGAATCTATTCAAAAACCTGCAAGTTCAATGGATATAAAAATTGCAAAGCTGCTATCAAATAAGAGGCCCAATGTTAAAATGTAACCTGAAGTGTGATTTGTTTTTGGATTGAAATACTCTTCATTTAAGCAAATACAACTTACTTAGGGCTGCACGTTTATGGCCATAATACTGATCAATATTGTATTGAAAGGTCAATATTGAAACCATGATTATTAATCATGATTATTTCATCATGTTGGCTCAAACATGTCTATTTATTGCCCTTCTTTTAAACAAGCAGTATATAAACAAGGCATCAAGGCTTGATACTTACTTACAAATAATAAAAATAATAATATTAAACAAAAAAATAAGGTAAATTATATTTTAAAGAAATTCACCCAATTCATGGCAAAAACTTGGCACAGACGGCAACACAGCTAACTTACTTTCTGAGTGAAAACCAATGAAAAATATGAAGCTGACTTAAAAGCAAGCAAATGATTTACTTTTCTGCATATATTCCTCTACAATTGGTTTGTGAAAATTTTCATATGAGGTTTACATTTTACCTCATATTATCTAATTCTGCAGATAGCTTCGGTTAGCTTTGTTGCGCTAAAGTCAATTCATTATCTTATGTGTGCTAGCTACTTTTACGTTGTGAATGCACAGGAATTTTTGAATGATGAATGAGTGTTATGTGTTATCTTACTTATCCATATCGAAACATCTTTGTGAGTGCCTAAACAGAGGAAAATTTAGCATAACATCTTTTATTATTTCCTCACAAAACAAAAGAAGTAAACAAACCCAAGAGCACAGAGACTTTATATATTTGGCTATTGTTCAAGAGAAAGAGGAAAAAAGAGTTTTAGTAAAGGTTGGTGCTATTGCATTTTTGTTTTGCTTGTTTGATGGCCATTCTATCTTTTTTTAGTTTTAGGTGAGGATTTTTTGTTTGTTTGTTTTAACTATGACAAAGACTAATGAGCATTTTCATCCCAAAAGTATAAAACTAAAATTACTGCTAAAAAATAAACAAATATATAAATGAAAACCGCCATGTACGTCCTGAGTGCATTAAAAAAAAAAAAAAAAAAACAACACCACACAAAAATAGTTGTGTTAAAAATAACTCCATTGTGGGTCAAAAAAAAAGGAAAAACCCAATATGTGGGTTAGTTTTATGCAAGTTTCCGAGGTTGGCATGTACAAAATTTGGGGGGGGGGGTTGTTCGGTGAAAAAAACAAAGTTGGATGAAATCGACCTAAAAATGAGGTCAGTCTTTTATTTCACCCATAATTGGGTTATTTGTAACCAAACTGAAAGGCGACATACGATTTTACCTCATCCAGTTCAGAGATGTAGACGGGTTTCTCTTCAAAGCCAATAGGCATCGGTTCATTGGGTGGAATCTCCACCTCTTCATACATTTTAATATTCTCTCTGCGGATTCCCTCAGGAAGCAGCATCTAGACGTAATTAACATAAGAAAAGAATATTGTAAATTCAAATAAACTATATGAGTCTGTATTAAGCTGTTCCATAATTACACATTTAACAATATGTTCCTTATCGTGACTGTAGTTTGCAGTGATGTAGAACTCCATCCACAATAACAAATAAGGTTTAATCAATTCAAACCTGTCAGTAAACTTTTGAGAACCGGGATATTTAATGCAGCTACAGCATTCAATATCATCAATTATCAACTAACTAAGTGGTCTAAAAAATTTGGCTGGCCAGTGTATACTACCAAGGCAAAATCTATTACAGTGTATTAAGATGATAAACGTAACACCCTGAAAACAATATAATGAAATCAAAAATGGATGGTGCAGGCTATCCATCTTGAGTGTTTCAAACAAACTTCAATACTGTCTCTGTCAAAATGATGATGCACCATGATACAAAGCAGACACTGATCAATCAGTTTAACCATCTCATAACTATGAATGGCAAACTTAACTTAAAAAATGCCAGAGAGTTCTTTGTGCTTACGACAAAAGCAGCTCAGGTTTAGCCTCCTATATACATGCAAAGCACCCTCCAGTGACTGCTGCCACAGCTAATGATAGCACTAAAGACACTAATGTAGCAAGCCATAGCAAAACTCTTTCCTAAACCAAACTCTGGAAGACCCGGCATTTGTTTGAGCAAATTTGCAACGGACATGATGGACGATGTTAAATTTCAATATCATTTCTTCCTGCTTCATTGTGGTTAAATATTCCACCCTTCATACTATGACAAAGGGAACACCATAGCCATTGGGGCACACATCAAATGTTCATTGAATGCTTTAATAACAGTAAAAACATTAAGCAAACTGGGGACACAATTTGCTTTGTGCTAAACGTCTCATCAAGAAACTAACATGGACTTTCCAAAATCATACATCACCCCACCAGCCTGGTCTCCTAAAGCCAAATACATTTGCAAAGACACTTAAACATGTAAAGTACTTTAATTAATTGCATCCTTGCAATTTGGTTTGCCGTGTTCAAATACATTTTGAACAAAATGTTGAAAGGATGTGGAAGAAGTGCAGTAACAAGAATTTTAATTCAAAATCTTAATATGATTAATTATTCATTATCAGTGTGTGTCAGTTTGGTGATTAAATATTTTATCCAAGCACTGTGCGTGTGTGTGTGTGTATGCGTATTTACTGTACAAGTATATGCATATGTAGCTCATTAGTTGGTAAAAAAAAATAACAAAAAAATAAAAAAAAGCTCACCCTAGCTCCTCCAACAAAGGCAGGTGTCTTTGTGGCGTCTGCATAGCTGTCATAGACATTTGGGTATTTAATCCGTTCATACACTCTTTCTCTAATAAGTATAGGTTCTTGGCGTGCAGTCAACAGAGCCTGCTCCCTACATGAAAAGAACAATGCATTTTACCATAGCATACAAATGCAAAACTAGTTAAGATGTTTCTTAAGCGAAGTTACCGGGGTGATGAGAAAAACATAAAAGAATTTTCAGTCCCATTTTTACAGTGGCTTATTTATATGAAATGGTACCGTGTTTCTTTGTACTACAATTTGTTTGGCTGAGAAAGTTTAAGTAGATGGAATACTATCCTTTTGTCAACCTTTATTGGTTGATTCCCCAATAAATATAAAATTTAGAGGGATAAAGATTTCTACCATATTTTTTATACAACAAAGACACCACAATGCAAAAATACTATAGATTGTCAGATTTAAAAAGAACACATGAGGGAAAAGGACAATGATTGAAAAAGGAATGAAAGAAGACCAATAAAAAATACGAAATATCTGATATACCGCTGGGCTCTCATCTCTTTTGGGTCAAAGTTGATGAAAGCATCTGCGCACTCCACATCATCAGTTCCTTTTCCCCTCTTCCTCTCTTTCTTCTCCTCCCTGCGGAATATCTTCATCAAATGTTTTTCCTGTTCTGAGTGAATGGTCACCTGACAGCCATAGGTAGGCCTAGTAACTTCATCACTGCCTTTTCGGACAGAATCTGAAAAAAAAAAAGTGTGGGCATAGGTTTATAAAGTTGGTTTTACATTATAATATAAAATTATATTAGTCAAAGTAAAGTGAATGTAAACAGAGTATGTATTGTAAATGTGACACACTACAGAGAATTTTTACTAACCCAGCCAAATTAGAATGATTTAAAACATTGCATTGTAGATAATGATAATGAGGCTTAAAAATCAGGACAAATCAAACCATTATCTTCACTCTCAGGGAAATCCACTGAATGTACAATCTTTCTTTACAACATCTACATATACAAACTTCATCTAACCAAATTTCTTCAAAACGTGTTGACTGGATTTTTATAGTCAAATAAAGGAAGCAAAAAAAGGATGTTAGAAGTGGGGGTCAAGAATTTGCAGAAAAAAATGTACAGTATTTATCAGAAATTGTGGCCATGCAAAGCACAACAGGCACTTGAAGTGTTAAAGTTCCCTGTCGCAGCTCATCAGTATAAGGCAAAGCAGCTCAATAGAAGCCAGATTTGTTCCTGAAAACAGATGAGATGTGATGATTGCCCTGTAGCCTGTGCTGATTGACTGAATGATTTCTACTTTATCTCATCTAGAGATTCAACCTGCTCTTCTCACTACGCTGCCACCCCGGGGCCTGTCACTTCCATCCCCCACACACAACATTGCCCACAACACATTACTTTTCTAACTCTTTTAACTCAAGCACCTATTGTATCTGAATTCAGATTTTTCGTTACTCCCCCAGTTCTTAAACTTGCTGGTAAGTACTGTTACAGTTAACTACCCAAAAAAACTCTAAACAGACTCAGATTAAAATTTAGATTATGAGACTTCCACACAAAATTTGGACTACGTACAGTATGTTCATTTATTTTCTTAGCTTTATTTTTCTAAAGAAATTTAGGAGAAAAAAAC
This sequence comes from Hippichthys cyanospilos, assembly GCF_059441005.1. NCBI lineage: Eukaryota > Metazoa > Chordata > Actinopteri > Syngnathiformes > Syngnathidae > Hippichthys > Hippichthys cyanospilos. Next base: position 7,604,935 of record NC_142371.1, read on the forward strand.
ATAAACTCTTGTTTCATGTTATCATTATTGAGTCTTCGTTGTGTTTAAAGATGTGAGGAAAACACTGAATTTATTCCGTTACAAAAAATCTCTAAACAGACTCAGATTAAAATTTAGATTATGAGACTTCCATACAAAATTTGGACTACTAAAAATACCTAGTGGCTACGTTTGCTAGACACAATGAAACCTAAAGTGTTAAAAAATAAAAACCAGCAAATTTCAAAATGATTCAGGTTTTTAGCGTGAGCATTTTGAGCTAATGCTTAGTTTCTATCACATGAAAAATCCTCAATCAGTGGGACTCGAGCATAGCTTGTGTCATGAGCTGGTCATTTTTACGTACAGTATGTTCATTTATTTTCTTAGCTTTATTTTTCTAAACAAATTTAGGGGAAAAAAACATAAACACTTGTTTCATGTTATCATTATTGAGTCATCGTTGTGTTTAAAGATGTGAGGAAAACACTGAATTTATTTCGTTTCCAAAAGTGGAAAAAGTCAAGCGTGGTGATTACTTACTGGATGTACAGTATACAAAAATTAAAACGTATTGTATTACCGTGTAAACAGCCCGACTCGGGCTGGGAATGTGGTGTGGTGTTTAGCAGGGAGTCAACAATAGCTGTTCTTTGCTGAAGAAGTGTGGAGATCATTTCTAGTCCTTCTGGGCCAAGCAGCTCAAATAACTAGGCGGACAAAAAAAAGGAGAAATGCTGAAAACTGAAAATACAGACAAACATGTCAGCATGGCAGCAAACATACACAAATCACTCATCTTGACCAGTGTTTGACAATATGATCAAAAAGTAGGGACGTTTGACCCCACATTTTTTGAATCTGGTACCAGTTTGAGATCTTAACTCTTGAGTGGTTGAGGAAAATCACAAGAACCGATACCAATAATATTTTTGATCCATAAAATTACCCCCCCCCCCAAAAAAAGAAAAGACAAAACAAAATACATAATTTAAAGAACGTGTATTCCAATATAACTTTTTTCCTATAAAAATATTCCAAGAGAAAGGCCGATTCTAGTATCAGCAAAGCACAATGAGTAGCGATACCTTGAAATAAGTATACCTTGATACCGTAACGCCAGAAATATAAGACACACTTTTTTCCCCAAAAAGAAGGCCAAATGTATGGGTGCGTCCTATAAATGGTAACTTAAAGGTTAGAATGTTTTTTCTACGGCATTCGAGGAAGATTGCATCCATTAGCGACATAATGTGCATTTTTATATTGGATACAGTATATTCTTACTTACAGTAATTCCAGTAATGGGATGAGCTATAGTACATGGCATAAGTTAGTTGGCAGTTCGCAGCCAGTGCCTGAGTAGAAGCTAACAGCAGCTCATGTTAACTGAGATTGTTACAACATTATTTTTAACAAAATAAGTTAGCAGACTGAACCAATGTTCGAGTTCACCCTTGTTCACCCATGAACATTACAGTAACTTTCAAGAAGAAAGTGTTTCTTGTAGCAGAGGAGGTTGCAAACCGTGAGGCTGCTAAAAGGTTTGGGCTAAGGGGCTATTGGCCCTCACACGTCAACCTAGAGAGAAGCCTGTAGTAACCCAAATTGGATAGGTACAAGCAGCATTCACTTTTATTTCAAAAAGCTTTTCCTGAAACTCTCTCCAACGTTCCCATGCATCCGCAGCTGCTACGTGCGGGAGCCTCCGCACAAATTCAGTCTCAATTTCTCTCATCACTCTCACCGGCAAGCACACAGCTCAATCACAGCATTATACTCGCACCAAATATATAACTTAGGATATATAAATAAAAAAAATGTGGAAGAAATAAAAAGATGAGATTTATTCTGTTTTGCTATGGTTTTTACATTGTCGCCAAATTGTTGGTGCATCCTATACAGGAAATACAAGAATATATAATTTGCAGATATGCCTACAAGAAAATATGAAAAAAAGATGATTATTTATTCAGTTTTGCTTTGTTTTTTAAATTGTCGCCAAACTGTTGGTGTATCCTATACAGAAAATACAAGAATTTGACCCTAAAACTAAGGGTTTGTCGGACTGCGTCCTATACTCAGGTGCGTCCTATATTTGGTGTATTATGGTAATACTAGTACCATGAGCACAAGCTATTGATTGCAATTATCATAGATGCATATTGATTTGTAGCGCTAAGAATAAATAAAACCACCCCAAATCTAATCATCACGAATCTTTGGTTTTAAACAAGATTTTTGACAAAACATATACCTCATTTTGCAGCTCATCATTGCTTTTGTGGGAGGCAAGCATCTCAAATAGGGAGTTGCACAGATCCTCTGGACAAGATGAGATCATATTTCCTTCCTTCAAATATTTATCCACTTCTGTCCTGAGAATAGATCCAGTCACTAAAGATTTTTCAGTGAGGAACATCTCTCCCTCATTACCAACAGTCATTCGACTTTGTTGATGGTTGAAGAAGTTGGTAAAGTCCAAGCTCATGTTATGATCTTGGATGCCAGAGCAGGGCAGTTCTTCGAGGGGGTCGAGCATATAACACTCATGGGAAAAAGCAATGCTGCGTCCAAAAGAAGAACCCTGTTGAGGTTTATGTCGGGAGCAATAGGATTGGATAAATTCCTCAATTTTGGAATCCCTAAGTGAATCCACCAGTCTTGCCACACAAGCACAGGAAGCTTCTGCAGCAGATGAGGGAAAAGGGCCAAACATCTGCTTAATGGCCCGAGTCTCCTCTGTACCCACATGGTCTTTGTTGTAGAATGTTTCAAGCAGAAAGACAGCAGCATGTTCAATTGCCTCTTGACCATTTTCACTACCCACTGTAAATCAGAAAAAAATTATAGCACACAAAATACAGTTCCAATATCTATTTCAAACAGAGGCACACGTTTCCTTATGTTCATGTCGAACGGACAACCTTGATCAACAGATTGAGTACCCTGCTCTACAGTATGTACTGGGGAGTAGGCATGGGACAAAATCAGATTATGACAGTACGATAACCTTGAACAAAAATGTCATGGTATCGCTGTATCGCGATATTGAAATAACAGCTCACAAAGAATAGAATTTTAAAATGTTTTGGGGTAAATTGCCATTTTTCTACATGATAAAAAGTTTTGTTTTTAAACAAAATATATAACACAGCATTTGTTAAAATGAAAATTTACATTGCTAAATTAATATAAATATGTAAATGAAATTGAAACAAACCTTTAGTAAGCAACACAGGTTTTGCTTACCAATGAACATATACAGTCGGCCCCCGGCTTACGAGCACCCTGATTTACGAACAATTCGCCTTACGAGCGTGGATCAGGGAGAATTTTGTCCTCCGCTTACGAACAAACTTCTCGCCTTACGAGCAATTCGACATGCCGGCCATTGATTATGTAAAAACGTTCTCGTGTAATTGCGTCAATAAAATCAACAGTGGCGACATCATTAATCATCAGTAGATACTTGTGGCAGTAACGTGAACGCTATTGGTCTTACAACGTCACACTGACTGTCTCACTCACGGTGTCTAAATATATTACCATTTAAGTGTAGTGTTTGTACAGCTAAAGGGAAAAACAGCTGACATGAAATTAAATGTGCCGATTGCAGGACAAAGAATTGTCATTGGTTTAAATGTGTGTTTTTTTTTAATTAATTGTCAATACACTCCAACCGTTTAAAAAAAAAAGTGCAAATAATTATCAGTCAGTCACGGAGATGCGAATATGCTATTGGTCGATTAAGGTCACCCGGTCTCACTCACGGAGATGCTATTGGCCGGCGTCACACGTCAATCACAGAAATGCCGATATGCTATTGGCCGAACGCCTTTATCTAGCTTGATGGGACAGGATGGAAGGAAGGAGAGAAAATTAGTGAAAAACGGAATGTTGTGAAGACTTTGCAAACTTTATCTGTTAGACATAGCTTCTAAAATTACTAGCAGCGGTAAAGAAAGAAATAAGAGGATGATGTTTTAGTATCTGCGTGATTTGCACCCTGACTGAAAGAGTTACTGTAACACTGTAAGACCAATAGCAAATCTATCGCCGTGTTAACTTTGAGCGTTGGACTCTGCCCCCCTCTGCTTACACCCAGCCCAAGTCTCGTCGTTTCAAAGGTAAAAGCTATTTATCCATTGTATTTATTGTATAATGCAAGAGTACAGCAGATTGTCACTCAATTTTAATATATGTATACAGTGTGTCGTTTTTACCTAAGGCTTCGGCGCGCGTTGCACGCATTCACGAATTAACATGGGTTTGGATTGCCCGCTATACGAGCAATTCGAGATACGAGCGTAGCCGCTGAACGGATTAAGTTCGTAACCCGGGGGCCCACTGTACATGAATTATTTCTGATTGAACACATTCAATTTTAACTGATCCCACTAGGTGTAAAACATGGTATAAAAAACGACGTTCTAAAGGTATACAGTGTAACTCAACACAAACGCGATTTAGCGTTTTATGCTTTCATTTGCTTGCCTTTGGAAGAGAGCGCAAGGAAGTTTGTTTGTGTATACATCTGTGCATGCGTGTGTGGGGTAAATAGTCATGGTAAATTGGCAGAATCCACATTTTACTATGAATTGATACACTTTAGCCGTTGTACCCCTTAAAGTGGTACTAAAGCCAAAAAAAAAAAAAAAAAGAACTGCTGCAGCAGAGGAGGACTCAGAAGAGGACTCACATGTGATGCACAATGACTACACATGCAGCAGCCCGTTAAGAAATAGCAGACGAGCAAATCCTGCAAGAACGTCCGCAGCTTGGTTTATACTAGCCGGCAAGATTCCACCTGTCTTCTTTCACGCGTCAAGAGTGGGACGCAATGACAACGCTGAAGTTGGTTTCACTGGCACTCCAGAGATATCAGGTTTCAATTCCACCCTAAAAGCTTTTAGATGACAATTGTTTCCCACATGTTTGCATGCCAAAAGCCTCTGCTTCTCTCAGCCCCTAGTATACTGTACTAGCTGTCAAATGAGACCCATTTTGGAAAATCTGAATGGCAAAAACTCGAATAAATTGTGTTTGAATTTGCTAAGCATACTCACGTCGAGTGATTCTGGTACTTTTTTACTGTTTTTTATTTTTTCTTGCCAAAAAAAAAAAAAATAAGGCTGTGGGTGTTCTTACAGGTCTGTTGCTAGTGTGTGCTTGGTTCTAAGTAGGCTTCATTTTTTTCTATGGTTTGCACTCAGCCATAATTTGTCATATTTATTATAGACATCATTTATTTTATTTATTTATTTATTTTTATGTGTGAAGTCTTGTTTATACAGTATATACTGCTTGTTTAAAAAATGTGCAAAAAATAGAGACATTTGACCAAACATGATGAAAAATTGTGATTAATAATTGTGATTGCAATATTGACCAAAAAAATCATGATTATTATTTTGGCCATAATCATGCAGCCCTACATAAAATTAGATCGAATTTCATTGCAGAGCCATACTCACACTGAAAATTGTAGAATTTGTTCATCAGACAGACTTAAGGTTCTCTAATGTGCTACTATTTTGGTCCTACATTATTTAGAGAACACAGAATTTATTAAAAGCAAAGGAAAAGAGCTAACACGGGCTGACAATAATTATGGTGGGGGCTTTACATTTGAATATGTATGAATATGCGAGTTTGATACTGAATGAATGATTGAATGTAATGGTCGGTCAAAACAAGATTGTATTATTGTATCTTTAAATGTCGAAGTACTGTCTGTCTTCTTTGTTCGATCTCTTTTTTTGGGTTGTTTTTGTTTTCCTTTCCTCAAATATTACAGTCACCTATGTTAATAAACTGATAGTGTTTATACTCAACAGTGTGCCAATTACAAAAGGTATGTTATACTACCTGAAAATGTTTTTGGGTTCTCTGTAATGTCTGCTATGTAGCTTTGCAGGTACCTAAATTTTCAAGTTTGGCGCTTTTTTTTATTGTTTTACTTTGTGTTATGAGAAAGGTTTTATGTATAAATGCTCTTCGTACACTCGCTAAGTAAAAGTGAAATAAGGAGTAACAAGGTAAACCCTTGGTGGAACATTTATCATAAACAAATCTGTTGAAAAGGAATCTTTTAAAAAAAAAAACATTACCTTTCTTAAGTTGTGTGCATTTGTGCATTACCTATCTGTTTTGCTGCAGAAAGTAGGTTCTTTAATTCCTGATCGACAGCATGTTGCTTCATTTTGTCTTGATGATCTGTGCAGAAATGGAAAATCTTCTGCCATGTGAGACTTTCTCTTGCAAAAAGCTCCTGTCTTTTTAAACGTTTGGTCTAAAACAAAGAATCAGAAAAAACAAAACAAATTTCAGAAAACGTATTCTCCTGTGGTCTGCTGTTTGGAAAGTGAAACAAGCATAATTTTAATGAATTTGCGAGCATAATGACTATTTTAATGAGTATCAAAATGATCATTTCCAATTATAATGAGCAAGGAGACCTCATTCGATGAGATCTTGTGAGATTAGAACGCCAGAAGGTTTCTCGTCCTCGTACACAGGAAAATACACTGTTTAGACAGTAAAACACGGCACCAAACGTGGTGGGACGTCAGAATAAACCTGACCATACCAAATGCTTGTATGTATTTGACAGTAACATTTTTGTTTTGAAGTTGTTCCCACAATATCTGTTATCTTACAGCACGCAAACATCACTATGTTGTTCTGAAATCATATTAAATCACCAATTCATAGCACTAAAAAAATGACTTCATTATGCTGGCATTTTATTGTTGCCAGCATTAAGCGTAGCAATTAGTCAATTTGCAGCGCTCAACTGCTCTTTATCGGCCAGCAAGGTCTGTCGGATTATCTTTCAAAGGCAGGTTAATAGACACAAATTACTCACATTGATGCTGATAGCGTTCATAAATACCAGGCTGACTCAAATGTGGGTTCTGTGGTTTTGACATCAATTCGTCTCAATCAAAATGTCTGGGGAGAGAGTTATCTAAATTGTCGGTTGATTATCAAAAATAGATAAAAGTTGCTAATTCATAATTAAGTGGAAATATGTTGCTTGGTTTCTGTGTTTAATTTACATTTCACCAAGATTCTTTGTGAACACTGAAAAAAATATGCAATACATGTCGCTAATCTGGGCTATGTGCATTTTGTTTAACTATTCAATATTTGGACAGATCTTAGCTGTAGCTGAAAAATGAGCCTGGCTCGACATTTATATTTGCCCACTAGATAGTTAATTTTGTTGGTGTCTGCTCACAAACACACCCAAAAAAAAAAAAATCGATAACTGGCAAGTTTTTGTTTGGCATTCATGTGTTTCATAATTTTGCAAAGATCTCGTCTCATCTCGTTTTCGTGGACTCAATCACTTGAGACATTTCGTATCTTGAGATTTGTGTCTTGTCCCATCCCTAATAATCTTTTCATACATTAGGTAAGTGTTTTGTTGTTGTTGTTTTTTTACTTAAAAAAAAAAAGTCAGTGGTTCCTTTTGTTTTGCGTCTTAACACATTACATGAATGACATTTCAATTCATTTAAATTGGGGAACGTGGTTTGAAATAGTAGTGTGAGTTATGCATGTGGTCAGAGGCCAAATTAAACTTGTATCCCGAGGCACCGACAAGAGTCAGTACACTAATAGTGCAGGTACAATATTGATTGAAAATTTATGTTTGTAGCGAATGTTGAATAAGAACTGACATAATGCCAATGTTCATAATTTCTGTATGTGTGAACTTTTCACTGATAATTTTTTTTTTTTAATTGAACTTTTACTGAACACAATTGTAGTTAGCATAGTGTGAACCATGGCCACCGTTTCCGTTTATTCCATTGTTCATTCGAAAAAATAAATTAAAGTTTATATACGAGTTTACAATAGCGTGTAATTTTCGATAAGCATTTTCGTGTTACAATCTCAAAAATCGGCATAATAGTTGCTCTATGAGCTATTAAGTTACATCTTAAAAGCCAACACGTTTCAATGATCAACTTACCTTGAGATCACAGACATCGAAGTCCTCCTTCCTGGTGACATTAGAGAAGGAGCGTAGAGCTCCTGTCAGCCGCGGAGGAGACATCCTAGATTCACAATGTCCAAGTGCTGATGATGTACAATATCTCTGCTTCAGACCAAACCAAGAGAAGGCACATTCATAATAATTAGACTCTTCGTGTACCACTTGAAGAACCCTGATTTTTTAATTTGGATTTTGCCAGATACAATGTACGTATTTATTTTCCAGGTACTGTATGTTTTACGAGTGCAAATGAACTAACTTCGACACAGGCTAATGCTGTATTAGCTTGAGAATCTGACAGTCAATTCCTCCGCCTCTACTACGGTAGTTACAGCTATAATAACATTCGAGGTTATAAACATGATGACAACAGAGTAAAGAAACGTATCGAAAATCATCACATTTTTATAAATAGACACTTACATTGCAAAACAACACTAGTTATGACCCTCTAGTAACCAGTGGAGTAGCCGAAGGCAGGCACATGTCAACAAAAGTTTCATCGCGCGAAGAAATGTGGGTGTTGTAGTTTTTATGAAATTGACCTGATTGAGTATAGAACTGATGGGACTACATTTCCCAAACACCTAAATATAATACGTCACGTAGTTAGCTTTCGCTTTTTGCTGTTGAAAAACGAAACCTTAAGAACAATTTTTGCACTAGATGAATAACGACAGCCTCACTAAACATTTAGACATTACTAAATATTTTGGTGACTTTAAGAAACATTTATTATTTTATATGATTAATTATGTTTTCTTTTATTCATGAGTTTTATTTTAAAAAAAAAACATTGCTGTTTATATTTCTAAAACTAAAAATGTCCAAAATAAGAAACAATGACAAGCGCTATACTAGTCATTGATACAGGACATTCTGCAGCCGCAAATCATTGCCTCAAAGTCGAGCATCGAACTGCAGTTTAGGGTCTCTGTGCTAATACACATGGTTATTAAATTTCATATTTCACGAGCTGCACCATAATAGCTCCTTAGGTAAAAATATATTGCACTGGCCTTACAGTTAACAGTTTACGTTGTATGGGCCAAACGCTAAATGTTATGGGCTTAAAAAAACCCAAAACAAAACAAAAAAAAAGCATCATCAGATACTGTATATATATATTTTTTTTTAAAATGCAGTTTCTCACTTTGGTTTTATGTAATTATTTATGTTTTCTTGGGGATTGGTGGGATGGCGCCCCCGGGACCCTCATTTGGCCAGCCGGCAACGTACGCCACACCACGAGTTCTCTGCATGAGTGGTGTCTACTGAACCGGGAGCATCGCTGCTAGAAATTTCTGGAACCAGACACAAACAAAAGACACACGCGCGCGCGCGCGCGCCCATACATATACATACACATATTTGACTGAAGGATATAACTTGTAGAAAACAATACATCAGTTTGAGTCTTATCTATGTGAATTTCTCATGTTTGTCTTGTCATCCTTAATATTGCTGTAACCAACACAAACCTCATTTCAAATGAATATTCAGTGGATGACATTACCATGAGCAAAGAAATATGACCTGAACCACAAAAGGAAAATGTTGGTTATAGCCCACTGTCTTTGAATTTAGATTAATAATGACAACAAGTGGTAGATAAAATGATGGATGGACAATGACATTTACACATCATACATCCATCTAATTTTATTTTTATTTCATTTTGCTGTATTCCTCAGCCCCTCGTGTAATGTGTCTGTCATGTTTGTTTTCCTCACCCTGGACATGCCTTGAGCCACTCGTTTTCCTGCCAACACATGCAGCAGAGCTCCCTGATTTATTGAACTCCAATATATGTTTCCGTTGTCATTCCCGTACATTCTCCTTAGGGATAAAAGTGCTGGCTAGAACCCTAAAAGGTTCCCTCTGTCCTCATAGGAGAACAAGTTTCAGTTCCTGTTTGAATCATTCATGACGGTTGCACTTTGAAGCCTTCTGGAGGTTCTACCGAGAGCCCAACATAAAAATTGACCCCCAAACCATCTGTCAAAGTTCCCACCCGGAATTCAACATAGAGCCATTTAACCCTCTAAGGTTTTCTTCTAGAACCAACACAGGCAGTTACTTTGAGAAACATTTTGTTTCAAGCATTTAATCTAGAATTAACTCATCTGAGAACCATTTGTTTCAAGTGTTTCATCTAGAACCATCTCTGGGAGTACACTGCAAACAATTTTTGTCTTTCAAAGATTTAATCTTGAACCCACACAAAGACCTTTTTATTAGTTTCCCCAATAATCTTTTTTCTTCTCATGGTTATATGAAGAACCACATTATATTTCACAGATCAGGCAAAATTATTGAATACCATATTGTCTCCAACCATCATTGTTGACAGTGGGAAAACATTTTTAATGAGTATTGTTTTCATTTAAATATTTCTGAAGAATGACAGATTAGGAGAGCAGTCAAGGATTTGTAGCACTTGAGGGGAAGGGGGCAGAAGTGAACATAGTAGCATCAGTGGAATCAGCAACAAAACAGACAGAAGGCAGGCACACCTAGCTGTCCTCAACATATATCATCTCCAGCAAGTGACGTAGAATGGGATGACAAAAGTACAAAACAGTGAGCAGCACCAATACAACACATGCATACTAAACTAGGTAAAGCACGCGGCTGTCATCAAAACTCAACATTTTAAGCAAGCATTTATCTTCCATACTGTCCACATAAGGTAGCAGTAAAATTGTTGCCCCCGAATGATTCCTGAGTAAATAAATTGTTTATTTCCTTGGGAATCTATTGTGGGCCATAATAAACCCACAAATTGGTTTCACTTTGATGATGTAGTTCAAAATGTTCTGTGGTACGATGACAATAAAGCCATTTTATTCTATCCTATCCTATTCTATTCTTTGTGCTGTGGTTTTAACCGTAAGACGGGTGTTACAGATTTGCAAATCCTCCTCTGTTTGTGCTCGATGCTGACATTTTGTTGTCTTACTTATTTTCTTTCATTTTTATGATTAATGTTATTTTACCTACAGTTCCTTCAAATTTGGTTCAAAATGGTACTCAGAATGTTGACTTACCCTCAATATAAAAATGTTGCTTGCATGTATGTAATCACAGTCAGGTTCACAGTGTGTCAGCATCAGCTTAATTATATTTCAAAATACATTTGATTCCTCACAATGAGCGAAATGAGCACAGGAAAAATAGTATTGTTACTGCATCTTTTAAGAATTTATTTTACCTCCCCTCAACCCTTTCTTTGATTATCCTTTCCTCATTTCTGCTGCTGAACCTTTTCACTTGAGAAGCTTTTGGTATTTAGAAAACTGCTGTTGAGATATGTAGCGGTGGCCCCTTGTCTCATTAAAATGCGGAGATCAGCTTTGTTTGAACTTCCTCCCGGAATATCGGACTAATTGACAATCAGAAAAGGACGAGCCAAGGCATCCCTCTCTTTGAACCCCTTGATGCCAACCTCACTTTATGTACTACAACACAGCACTTCAGCGTACTGTACGTGGATGTACAGAACACAATACAATTTGTATAATAACCAGGATTTACTTTGCCAGTATTAAATGTGATGTGTTAAAATACAACTCTATACCTTCATCCTTTGAAACAAATTCAAATGGTCAAAAATGGACAAAAATAACATGGTATAATAATGTATGTTATAATATTTTTAAGACTGAGTTCATAGCAACACACCTGTCAAGGGCTCCACTCTTCATCAAAAGTTGAATATAATGCTAGTACTGCATCAGTTAATTTACTGAATGTCTAGCTCATCAGACTTTTGTGCTGTATCCAAGTCTGCAACCCCAGGAGCAACTTGCTTGTTCTGTGAGGGTGGTTGGGGTGTGTTGTAATGATTATGATTCTAAGGGCCCTGAATCCCTGGCACCACCCACACATCTGGAGTGAAAACCGTGTGTATAGCATTTTGCTTTTGGCTTCTTTAATAACATGACACACGTTAGCGTTTTTAACAGTTGTGATCAATGAAATGTTCAGTGAGAGCAGAACCATTTTTTTTTCTTGTCTACAAGAAATCACCTATTGCTCCATTCTTGTAAAAGTGTTTGCTTCGCTTTTCTTTTCAAATTGCAACTATAACACTGCTCTGTGTGCAATTATTTTCACAGTGTGGCATAACAGAAATTAGTTTTCTCAACTTGGAGAGGGTATTCAATCTTATCCCTTGAGAAGTTCTGCAGGGGTTTCTTTGGAGACTATGGAGTATACCGTTTGGTCACTACAACTGGTGTCAGAGTTTAGTCAATATTGCTGACAGCAAGTCAGATTTATTTCCAGGGAGAGTCGGCCTTTATTTTGAGACTGGACTGAGTTTATAGACACAGGCGACGTGTTTAGGGGACTGAGTATGGTGGTGATGGTTTTGATACTTTAGGAGTTCAAAGCGGGCATGAGTAGGGATGTACGTGTGCATTTTGATCATGATTGATGTTTTTTTTTTTTTTTAACAATACAGTAACTGCAGTAAGCTTTTTTTTTTTAATTAAGCATTTAGACTGTCCCTGATCAGTCTGTTCATGGAGTTGAATATCATTAATTAGAGATAACATATTTTAAGGTAATTTGAACAAATATCTTATTTCTGATGTTAGACATTCACTTTAAAAAGCAAAGCAAAATACGGTTGTAGCTCATTATCAAAATGCTTGCTGAAGTTTCTGATATACATGTTTCTTTTCTACTGACCAAATCCAAATAACAGATTTGATATATTTTGGTGTCTCATGTTTAAAAACCCAACAGTGGAAACTTTTTCATTTTTGTTAGACATTTAGCAATTTTGTTGGGATTTATTGCCCTGTTCAACAAATAACATTTTAATTCTACCTTGCTCCTACTGTTGCTAGTCATCATCAGTGTTTTGATTTTTGCTTTCATATCTTTAGTCGCGGGTGAGCCAGAGCCTATTCCAGCTGACTTTGGTTGCGAAGTGGGGTATACCTTTCACTATGGACAATCAACCATTCAAACTTGCAAAATCCAAACAGGAATGTCAGAGCTGATATTTCTTGAGCAAGTTACTTCAAAACTGTAATGCATTATTTGATACGTATCACTTTTATTTCAAAATAATTAGTTACATTGCAATATTACTGTATTTGAAATCTAATGCATTACACTACAATTGCATTACTGATGAATGATTTGCCATTCTAAATATAGCTCATTAAACTCATTACACATCCAGTGAAAGGTTGGTTTAACCAGTACAAATCATTTAACCTGTATTGTATTGTAAAACTTGAAAGACAAGATACAAAATCTTTTTTGTGTTTCAATCCTTTTATTACTTAGCTTCACAGCGATGTGATGCATTGTTTATGCTGTCGGCAAAAACCGTGCATTTCACAATTTCAATGTTAATACAGTACTCAAATTCAAGTTCAGTCGGCTAGGTTAGGAACCAATGTTTCAGAAATAGATGGTTTCGGTGGAGTTAACATTAGCAGTGAGTCTACATCATTGTTATTGTGTTTAACATACTGTTTGAGTTTTGTATACAACTTCATCATGATACATATTGACCAGAACAATTGCACAGTTAGCTTACCTTGTCATTATTGCTAGTTGCGACTCCGCCAATCTCCTTACCTCTTTAGGTCGAAGTGTCATCCCTCTGCGAGAGAGTGCAATCCTCCGCGTGTTTTTTTAACGATTATATCCTTCTCTTTATTCTTCTCTTTATTCTTCTCTTTATCTCTGACGAACACTCATCACTCATATATATATATATATATATATATATATATATATATATATATATATATATATATATATATATCACAGTGTGTTTTTAAATACAAAGTAATACAGTAATAAATATAAATTAAAAACATGTATCCCTGCACCCTGCCCCCTCACTTGTTTTTATATACTTGGGTATTTCAGTGGCTTTAATTTCACATGGCTGAGGTGGAAAGAGCTTTTGGGATTACAGAGATGTCATTGACTATTTATTTGTGGACCCCACAGTTCAACTTTTCATGCAGCTCACAGGAGGGTATCAGAGAGACTGGGGGCAATCAAAGCTTCCTTTCATTTCAGCTGCAGAATGTGCCTTTAGATCAGTCCTCCATCACTGTAGGGATATTCTCCTTCACCTCTAAATTGCAAAGCTTGATGTTATTGCTGTCTGCTGGATTCACTTTGTTTTCCTTTTTTAGTTCCCACAATTGATTAGTGGAATATGCTAAAACTAAAGTCCTCACTTTGAGTGATGAAGGTCAATGAACAAAAGATGTACTTTATTCAGAGAAATTCAGAGGGATTTTCTTCACACATAACATACTGAGGAACTGCAAACCCTGTAATACTCTAAGACAATAGATGGTTTACCCCAAGGACAAAATCCTCTGACGTAAAGCGAGCAATGCAATGTTTATGCACCGCTGTGTAGTGAGGAGTGACCCCTTCAGTACACAAAACGAGCAAAGCAAAGTTAGAGCAGGAAATAGGATGGCAGCCTTTTAGGGTCTTGAGTCAGCTCGAAAGGTCATTCTCCGAGAGATACTTTTGAGCAATGTGTAAAGAAATAAGACAATTTCCAAAACAGAGATGGTTGTCACCATCACTTGTTATCAAGGTTACCAGACACCCCAACCGCTAAGATTGTCCGCAACACACTGCCTGTGGACAGGTTGGTAGACAACTGTTTAGCGTTCAGTATGTAAAATAGTCAATGGCAACAACAACTCTCATATGGCCACCCTCACCAAGGTCATGCATAGGGATTTGCAACACCAAACATTTGAATTTAAAGATGTGTTTTGAATTAAAGGCCCATTAAAGGTCATATTCAACAATGAAGCTGTCCTCCTTCAACTTTTGCTGATTACCTTGACTTGAAGGATTGAGGCGCTAAATATTTGACAGAGGTTACACTGATGAGGTCATGGGTGTGCACATACACACACATACTGTATGTGTGCATGTACACGATGCATTTTCACAAAATCAGGCTTATGTCTCCAAAAAGGAAATTTTATAATTATTATTTCATAAGATGTATTCTAATCCTACCTTTAATTCCCTTCAAAATGATATACATAGAGGTAGCACAAAAGTTGACAGAGTTACAACAATTTGAATGTACAGCAATTTGAATGCTGCCAAGTTGAAATCCCTAGGCTTGGGAAAAACACGATCAAAGTTTTGGCATATTCATCTTTCAAAAGTGTGTGTCATCTAATAATGCCTCATCGTCATCATACACTTTGATTTCAATTCGAACTTTTTGGTTGGTAGGACATGAAAGTTGAATTAGCGTATTTTCATCAATTACTCAAAACTAATCTCACTGACATTAACTCTTAGTTACTTCGTTATAACACACAAACACTCTCAGACACTCACATATATATGCATGTGTGTGTGTGTATGTATGTATGAGCAGTTAGCACATCTGCAAATGCAGCATGTGGGAATTATAACAGAAATGGACAGAACATAAGAACATGGACCACTTTGAAGCTTCCCAGTCCCTCCCAATCGCTATGTTTAATACCCGGTTTAGGGTAGAATGAATTAGAGTCCTTGGTAAAACAGCAGCATTGGTGATCTAAAATTGAACATTTTAACAGTCTTTAGTCTTAAAAAAACTTGTAGAGAACCTGATAACAGATCTGGAGTGAACTACTAATCAACATGCAGCAGCTCCCTATAAAGAAGAGCATGTGATTGACTCCAATAAAGATAGTTAGTCACATTTATATCAGTGTATTGATACCATTATTTTTTGCTAAAAAAAGCTGTCTGTTTTTTGAATGCTCTACATAGGCATAAGATAAAATACATTTCAACACTTTGGTTCCAAATTTGTGTTGTCCATTTTATTATAGGAAAAATTAAATATATTTTTTTATTATGTAAAATGCATTTTGAGGTAAAAAAAAAAATCTAATAATGATAATACTCAACATCTGAGCTGAAAATCTTGATACATATGAAAAATGAAACACATGAGTTAACACATTATTTTTAGGTTTCCAAATGCAATTTTAAGATTAAGTACTACTTTGCTTGATTTAATTTCATAGTAATAAACAGTGCAATACAAACATTTTCCTCTTGATTTTCCAACACCTACAAAGTAAAAGAAAAAGTATTTTCCAAAATCTTTGTATGAGAGATAAAGGTCATGGTGAACCTACAGAGTCACTGGCTGACAGGGACCCTCATACTAATGTTTTGGTTTTCAATTTTAGGTAAAATTGTCAATCATTCTATTTAGGGACTATTTACAGTGTTGCTGGATAGTATGTTTTCAGCCTTACATTCAGTAGACAAAAGCCAGTGCTGAAATTATGAAAAAAATTATGCGCACACAAGCCCCTCTAACCACAACATTAAAGAAACACTTTCATATGCATCAATTCTTTTGTTTTACACTAATAGCGCTTGCTATCTTTGAAAAATATTTTTCGATAAATTAATACGAATAGAGTATATCCATATACTGTGATATGCATCACACATTTTTTTTTACCTTAATAGCACTTGCAATATTTAACAAATATTACTTGATATTACTTGACAGTATATATATATATATATATATATATATATATATATATATATATATATATATATATATATATATATATATATATATATATATATATATATATAATTGACTGGAAACCAGTTCAGGGTGTACACTGTCTCCTGCCTGAAGTCAGCTGGGATAGTCATCAGCAAGCCAGCGACCCTTGTGAGGATAAACGTCTTTAAAAATGGATGGATAGCATGTATACGTATCGTACAGTGAAATTCCAAATGGTTTATTCCAATTCCTGTCACTCTACCTTCACGGCATATTACTCTCTGAAAAATAATAATACTTTTGTTTTGTGGTCGATGGCTCCGGGGATTGTTGTAATTGTTTGGAAGTATTTGACACTTTCAAGTATTGACACAATCGGCATAAAAGTCAGCATTCCATTAAGAAGTATTTATTATCATCTTCATGGCTGCACAAAAGGTCCTAAAATGCTATGTGCTGCTGATGAGACGCGCTTGCAATGTGATAGCAATGCAATCAAGACGTGCCATACTAGAACCGCAAAACAGACCAACCCATAATATAATATTGCTTAAGGTAACAGACACTCAGTCGTGCCCGCCGGGGGTGTGCAGCGGTTCTGATGGGCTTGTAGCAGTAAGTCCCAATGTCCAACAGGGGGCGTGTCTCCCCCACGGCCAGGTCGAGCGCTGCTCTCCGGAGGCGACTGGTGCTGAAACCGCTGTGCTCTCCCACCGAGAAACAAACAACTTCTTTGTGCTGTTCCGGCGACTCTTCCACGCTCCTCTCTGGCCAAGGTAAGTCAAATACTGCAGAATTTACATCAATTATATGATGTTTGGGTACGCCGTTTCTATATTTCTTGGAGCCATACCGTTTCAGGAACATGCTTACATTTTTTGAGACAACAAATAATAGTGGTATTTTTAAATAACTCTAGACAGATCAGACTCTAACAAATGTTTTTGTGGATATGATTGACGGTCATAACCGCACATAAAAAATATCGGCCAAACTCCCCCCAAAAAGTCTCGCCAAAAAGATGACTTACAGTGTATTTATTGGGCTTACCCAAACTTGGACATCCTTTTCTCGTTTTACCTTCTTTTAAGGCTTGCGACTTCAGTAGGTTGAGTAGAAAGATATTATCGGGGCATGAATGCTTCATGTCTGCCTAATGAATGATCGGTAAATAATGAATCTAGCTCATTAGTACAGATGGGACGAGTCCTGATTTTAAAAGCAATAATTGAACGAGCTATGAAGGTTTAAATTAACTTTGCCCACATGATACATCTGCGTTTAACGTAATCTTACTGGCCCCATGAGTGCACATATCAGTCGAGTAATTTAAAAGAGTACAGAATAAATACTATACATGCTACAAATATACACGGCTATGCGTATGCCGCATTTTCCACGTTGTTAGAATTATATCATCATGCCCGTTTGATGGTCGCGTTTCTTAATTGAATCCCTCCGAATAACTCCTATTAATTATTTAAAATATATATTGAGTTATCTTTTAATTGATATGTAGGCTACTTTATTTTTCCTATCACATTAACTACGTTCAAACGTAACACTTAACCGCAAATAACTAAACCCGTCTGCATTAATAGCCAAAATATGAACCAACGAGGCTTCCGTGGTCTGATAAGTTTCCAACTTCCCAAATTAGCTCAAATCAGTAACGCCCGAGACTAAAACTGAGGTTGAAGTTGTTCCATTTTGGTTTGGGGCATCGTTTGCCTGTTTGAACCGATCAATGTTTGAACAATAATCTTAACTCAATCCTTTACAGTACTGTATACCTATTATATTTTGTAGTAAACCACCCTTTATGATTTCAAGAGACATTTGTCACGGAAAGGGCAAAAGCAGCAATATAAAAATAAAGCTTGAGCGAACCCGATCAAACAGCAGTCTTGTCGAATCATTGACTGGAGCGGCGACTCGGCGAACCATGCGAACAATTTGAGAGAAAACCAATAGTGGTTTTCGCAGTACAGGTGCGTGTCTGAGGAGTAGTTAGCGGTAGGTGGGGAACGTACCCGATATTTTCTTTCTTCACCTGCGTTCTCCCACTATTAGCTGCATGGCTCCACTTGAAATGCTGTGCAGCAGTGCAACGGCATCTCACACCGCCTCTTGACTCGCTCCAACTCTTTCCTTCTTCTGCTAAAGCTGCCGGCGTCTCTCCCCAGATGGGTTTCTTCAAACTGCACCCAGCCTAACATGGATGCCCCTTCAGGTCCCCCACCATCTCCTCCATCATCATCCTCATCACCATCATCTCCTTCCTCAGCCAAGGACTATTATATTTTCTTCTTGGTGCAGTGAGCCGGGCACGCAGTGTCTTTTTCCTCTTTTCTTTTTGCCTTATGGATATAAGGAAGCAGTCGGCCAACCTGCCCGAGTAAAAGAAAAACATACATCTGGGAAATAAACTGATTCAGGGAATAAAACTGTGCAGCGCACAAGCAACATGAAGATTATCTCCCAGTTGATGTCGAGGTGCAGGCTGCTACTGCTGCTACTACAATGTGTGGGATATTCTCATGGGATGCCACATGTCTTGAGATTCGGTAAGTCATTTCATATTAAAACTTTCAATGCTGTTTTGTGCCATCCTCTTCCACCCCCAAGTGTGCTGGGACCACTTTTCCAATGTGCAATGTTTACTTTCCTTTGAATATGGGAAACAGTGAAAGATAAGCCACAGAGCATTTCACAGTCTTGTCGGGGACTTTTTTGTTGACTCAGTCAGAACGTTTGTGGAATTACAAAATATAAAAAATAGACATTGTGCTATCATTGCACAAATTAAAATTCCTAAAATAACATTAGCCTTTGAGAATGGATGCAATAGGTTACTTGGGAAGCAGGTATCAAATTATATAATTACATCAATATTAGATAACTCCTCATGAGTACATTTTACCTTATGTTCGGGTGATCAGCAATGCAGGTAAGTGTGTAACCTGTTGCTATTTATAAGGTTTCACATAACAAGGTGATTAAAGTTCAGGTGTGATCAAAAATATTTCCATCAAACACACCTCCATCTCACTGTGTGCAAATAGGGAGTGAGTTGATGTCCCTACCTTTTAATTCTGGTATTTTAATGACATTCTAATTTGTTAAAATACAACACAATTGTGGATTCATTTTGTATGTTGTTTGAAGAATTCTTTTTTTTGGCAGTACTGTATACAATGTTTGCTTTGAATGAGCGGCTCTCACCGACAGTCTTTTGCACATGTAAAGGCTTTAATGGATTTTATTTTGTAAAGGAAAAGCTTCAACTGACAACAGAGTATTCCCAAGGTTGACAGAGACCCCATTAATAATAGTTTAGCATAATTGCAGCATGTCTTTATCTATGACCAGCTAGCGCTTATCAGTTGATAGATCTTGTTTGTCTTTCTTAAGGTTGCAACAAGTAATGGGATGTGACACTGGTGTTTTTAAATAATTTAAGACAGCATTAAAACAAAATACAAGGTGATGGTAATCTCACAACCCTAATGACATTATCAAACCCTGCTGATGTGTGATGACATTTTCTTGCACTTGACCAAGTTTCTTTACAGCAGAACTAACAAGCTGAGTTAAATTCCTGCTGGCGAGTGGTCCTCTGATGCACTTTCTTTCAAACCTTGACTCAAACACATTCTTTTTAAGAAGTGACCTTGAGAAGAAAACCCATTGTGCAAAAACAATGGCAGGAAAATAATTTTTACTGTTAACCGTAATGCGTTTAACTTTAGTCATTTTCATTAGAGTGTCATTTACTGATGGGGATCATTTACTTTGTTATAACTGAACGTTTGATACAGCCCTTAGAACATAATTTTATTCTGTAAGAGGAGTGATGTTTTCCAATGGTCACTGTATAGTTTGAGTGCGTGGGTTGTAAATTGATGACTTTGCCCTTTGGAAATATGCTTGAGTTATTTACAACAACAATAAAAAATGAGCCAACAAATATCATGAGTAGCTTTTTGGAACTTTACATACGTGGTCACAGAAATGACACAGTGGATGAAGGTTACCACATACTGTATGTTTCTCACAGTTCTGAAGTTGGAGGTTAGAGTCCAGACTGTGACCTTCCTGAGTTGACTGCACTGTTGAGACTGCATTTTCTCCCTGTGTGTGTGTGTGTGTGTGTGTGTGTGTGTCTTTCAGTGTGAATGTGAGTATCTGTTAAACAGTATTTGTGCCCTGCAATCGGCTGGTGATGATTTACCAGTGGTTCTCAACCTTTTTTTAGGGATGTTACCCCCTGTGAAATATGTTTTCAGCCAAGTACCCCTCAACCAGAGCAAACCATGAAGACATGCCATCAGTGTCAAATTTATTAAACGTTGAAATAGTCTGAAGTTTAGACCATATCAAACTCCATTTCAAACTTCATTTCACAAAAAAAATCATAGAAGAAATCTGAAAGAAATAACTTAATTATTAATCAATATTTTTCCACAAAATATTCAATATAAAGTGTCAGACCTCTTCTCAAAAAAAAAAAAATAAAAATAAATTAATAAATAAATATATATATATATATATATATATATATATATATATACATATACATATATATATATATATATATATATACATATACATATATATATACATATATATATATACATATACACATATATATATATATACATATACATATATATATATATATATATATATATATATATATATATATATATACATATACATATATATATATATATATATATATATATATATATATATATATATATATATATATATATATATATATATATATATATATATATATATATACACACACACACATATAAATGTGTCCACAGAAAAATATTAAACATACAGTAAAGCATCTTTTTGGAGGGTCACAGTAGAGATCTGTTCACCAAAATAAATCATTAACTTAATTATTAATCAATATTTGTTCCTCAAAAATAATCAACATAAATTGTCAAATATGATCTAAAAAATAAATCATTATAAAGAAATATTTGTTCACTGAAAAACATTCAACATAAAGAATCATGTTTTGGGATTACTATAGAGACAAAAATAAATTATTAATTAAATAAATATTTGTCCCCACCAAAATAACCAATACTAAGTGTCAGACCTGTTCTCAAAAATAAATAATTATAAATAAATATTTGTCCACAGAAAAATATTTAACTTTTGGGATCATAATAGAGGTATGTTTACCAAAATAACTCATTGACTCGACAGGTGATGAGAGGTGTCACATGACAAGTTGGGTGGAACCATTCTAGTATGGGGGAGAATCTGGCTTTTGGTACAAATGAAATTGAATAACCTAATTAACATACAATTTGTTTTATGAATTAATATTTTCCTGAAACAATTTAATAATTATTTTTCAAGGATTTTTGCATGTTTGTTTGTTTGTTTTATTTAAAATCTCGAACACCTCCTGAAGTTCCTTCAAGTACCCCCAGGGGTACTAGTACCCCAATTGAGAACCACTGGACAAGAATACTATCTGATGTCACAAGAAATGTGACATCAAATTCCACATAATGGATGGTGTTGCTGCACTATCAGCGCTGGAATGAAGGTCATCATCTAATGGTGTAGATGTGCTCAATTTGGCAGTCTGTTATCACTGTCGTCTCTGAGAGGCCCATCTGTTAAGTATTGAAATAATAGTTGACATTATCATCCAGATGCTCAACCGTCCACTTCGGCCCTGGCTTGATTTTGTTTTTTAAACAACTGAAGGTTTTTTTAGTTGTGTTACTTCTTACTAGAACATTTGTCTCGTGCTACTGAGTTTGTGTATCAATGAGTTAAATAGTCTCACTGTTAGAAGGGATGAAAAAAGTGTTAAATTAAAACAGCAGCACGGTGCTTGGCTGGTTAGAATATCCGCCTCATAGTTCTGTGGTTGGACGTTTGAATTGAGGCTCTGGCCTTCCTCTGCGTGTTCTCTTGCTTGGGTTTTTTTTTTTTTTTTTTCTGGGTACTTCATTATAATCCCACATTCAAAAATCTGCAGCTCTGTTTGACTGAAAATTTGAAGTAATCTTTACATTGAAATGTAAGGGTGAATAGTTTGCTCTCATTGTTTGTCTTTACTGTTGGTCAGTGGCATAGAGATTAAGATTCACGTGTTTTTTCCACTCCAATACTGACAGAGGTCTGAGAAAAGATTGAGGCAGGCTCCAGATATAACATGAAGGCTTCTTTATCAAACCTGATTCCTCAAATTGTTGACCGCTCACATGTCAGATACTGATGCAAAAGGCAGGGCTGGATGAGCAGAAAGAAAGAAAAGGCTATTTTCATTCGCTGTCTTTTTAAATCAGTCTTTTTGCCCCAGAACCATCTCTGAATACATTTGTCTGAGTCGTCACTGTTGACCTTCTGATCAGAGCCAGAACAAAAAGCTGCACAAATTGTTGTCCTTTCACTGAAACGGAATACAGAGTTCCACTAGACAACGTGCTCTTATTTCCCCCTTTGGTCTGTTGTGTCGTGAATTGTTTGCTGCTCTAATATTGGTCCAAAGTAGAATATGGGAAAGCACACAATTATTATCGTCTTGTTTATGTTATTCTATATCCTGTTTTTAATTATTTCCTCATCTATTATTCCTTTTTGCTTTTTTGAAAAACAAAACAAAACCAAAAAAAACTTCTCACTTTTTTCAACCCTCCAAAAGGTTTTAATAGTGATTTCAGAATTCTTATTGTAAAACATTTAATGCACATTGATGGATATGATAGTAATTTATTTATTATAAAAATGAAACTGTAAATGTCTCCCTGTTCATTCTGATGGAGGACTGATTTGGTAAGTAGTTGGAACACAGTCCTCCAAAGACACGTTTGTGGAAACTTGGAAAGATGACCTGTGCTGCTAAACATACTGTAACTGCTGCGAAACAATCATTAAATAATGTGTGACTGACCAGATTAGCTACCCACACATGCACACGCAAGCATACATGCACACACAACTTTACTATTCATGGAATGAACCCATGGATTTTTTCAAGCATGGTTTTGGTAGATTTTGTTTTAATTTTATAAAACCGACCTTATTTTTGAGCTTTCACGTAATGTTTGTCTTTAAATTTGATGTTAGGTTTTTATACGCTGTTGCAATTTAGGCACCACTTCACCCACATCCAACCAGAGGGATCAAAGGCCTAAAATTAAAATACATGAGTAAAATAAATAAATAAATAAATAAATAAAAAATCGGATCATAATGTTGTTGTCACCAAACCTATCAATGGAATTTGCTGATGTAAATTTGAACATACTCTTAAGTTACACCCACGAGAAAGGACGTTTCCTTGTCTCACCGTCAGCAGATTAGAAAATTCGAATAGGACATGAACCAGCTCAGTGGTTATCCATTGCTGAAAACAAGCTTTTCAGTCCAGGGATGAATGGAAACGAGATGTGAGCATGCAGCTCTTTCAGAGTACTTACTCGCTGGTGTTCCTGTGTGCGCACGCACGCATGTGTGTGTGTGGTTGTTGATTTTGAATGGTATTTTGGACTGAGCCAACGGAGACTGTTTCCCCTGTGGGTGTGTGTTGAAAAGTGGCATTTCCAGTCAGCTGAAGCTGCAACACATCACAGCCTCTTGTGAAATAACAGATGAAATGTGAAATGCAATCTTTAGCTGGGATGAAAGGACAAAATACGTAAAGCTAGTTATACATTCAGGCGCGACAAGGTCGGGTAGGAAACTTCACCTTTTGGTGACCTCAGGATGATCAGGCCAGCACATACAAGCAGTTGTTCATATCTTGCAATTTCCATCACAGAACATAATATATAAATTACGTAAGAGATGGATTCCTGCTTTTTGAGTTGAGCTGCCTTTTAGCAATGCAATTTCACAGTTTACAGAATTGACTTGCCATCTCTAACTTTTCTGTGCACACACAGTACAGTACATGAATTTGATCCATCAGTGCGTAGCAAGTATGTGAAAGCTTAGGGTAGAGATCATTTCCTATCAACAGAAATAGGGCCTAAAAAGAGAATCATTACACTTGCCAATGAAGTTATGTATTGTGGCAAGTATGGTGCCAGTTATGGATGGATTTGATGTATTTTCTCATAAGTACAAATATGGTAATGTTATGCATTTTGAAGAAGACAATCCTCTTTAGCAGCAGCAGCTCTGAGCTATCACGTTCGCAGGAGAGTTATTGTCTCTGATCTTAATCTTGCAAATCCCCAATCACATTCAAAGTACAGCAGCGCCAGGCCATAATGTGCTGCTTCATTCACCACGGACGTGATAGAGTAGGCAGAATTAAAATCCTCATGCTTGTCTGATTTTTCTGGCAATTTGTTTACCCGCTCTACATTGTTCCTACCAGGCAGTATTAGGAAATGTATTTAAAGCAAAGGTGATGTAGTGGGTATAATTTTAATTATATGCATGCTGAGTGAACTCCATTTGACCTCATCTCATTTGATGGAGCTGCTTTTAGTAGACATTAAATATAAAACACATTTTCAAAGCCAAAAATCAATTTAATGCACCTTTTTTGTCATAAAGGGAATTGAAACATCAACTACGAGTTTTGGACTAGAAGAGAACGAAACATTTTATGTCACTTTCATGACTAATTTGAAAATGAAGAATCATCATAATCAACAGCAAATGTAACACAACAAACAAACTTTGCCCAATCGAGGGCTATTTAAAATAAACCATATGTTGCAAATGTACATCTAGCATGGCTGCCATGTAAGCATGTTTGTTAGGCTGTTCTAGTCTGTGCTGTGTATCTGTCACAACATCACCACAGCCTGTTAATACATGTACCAGTCTGTCTGTTGATTGTGCCACAGGGACTGTGGGAGAACACAACGATTCTGGAGTGAACAGACTTGGACTAAACAAAGGAAAATTTTGAGTTGACTGGACACTGTTTTCTGAACATTAAATTCAGAATCTATCGGTTCATTAAATCGAGGTTCCAACGCACTGTAGAGAACCTCGCTTCTCGCTCCATATGCAATCATTTCACGTTCTACTAGCAAACACTTTCATCAAATTTGTAATCCAGGATTTTAGTTAGGGTTGGCTTTAGGCACGGATGATAAAAGTTACTGTTCTTCAGGGAGAGTTAGTTACTCTGGCATCTGATGGATCAGTGACTCTCTTACACCCTTGGCAGCATAACACACACATAGTAGCAATTCTCCTTCATTTGTTCTTGACTTCTATGGTGATATTCATGCAAGGGCTGAAGGTGGTCTTAAAAAGAAGTCAAGTGCAGGATTTTTGGGGGGGGGGATTGAGGGTCAGCGTTTCTTTGCTGTCTCACATAGGAGGATCTGATAATTGCTCTTCTGGTTCAATCATATTTCCAAGAGAATTATACTTTGGAATGTTTAATATGTCCTTGGAGCTTATTTAGAACATGTTGAAGATGTCTATGCCCTGAAAACTCAAAACGGATTTTTAATGAATTTATGCCACAAGCCTTTCAACGGTTCTAGAAGTTTACTGTAGCTGTTTGTTAGAGAGATACTGCTGTGATTCTTGTTGATTATGGAGTGGCGTGTTTTGGCAAACATTTTTTTTTACAAAATACCTGCAGTTTATGTGTTTCTCTGATGATTTATCACACAATCTACCCCAATTAAGGCCGTCATACTTTGGAAAGCTAGAAGGATGTTGCTCAGACATTTACAAATTTAATAACATTAACAGACTAATAATAATAAACTTAACTTTGAAATGTTAATCTGCATCAGATGATCAATATTTTGCATTTAATGCTGATTTTGTAATTAGCCTCAACATAAGACAAATATAGAATAGTATTGTTAGTAAAAAATTATTGTTGTGATTATCCATTCATCCATCCATCCATTTTCTAGAGCCCCTTATCCCCACAGGCCACAGGTCACAGGCTTGCTGGCGCCTATCTCAGCTGGCTTCAGGCAGTAGGCGGGGGACACCCTGAACTAGTTGCCAGCCAATCGCAGGGCATGTTGTAATTATATTGTATTTATATTTGATTGACAAAACATATTGTATTCCAATCATACTCCTTGTCCCCCCCATTGTTTCCTTCCTTATATCATTGCTCATAAAACATTAACACAATTTTGTTCATGCACAGTAAACTATACACAAGTATAGGCTGTAAATACACAAGTCTGTCTCGTGTTTTTACTGTTTGTCATTTTTTAAAATGTCACTTGATTGGTGATTGGTCCCTGAAATCGCTTTGCCTTCTGTTGGTTAGTCTGCATTCAGCATATTTGATATGAGCTTTTCATGCTGTCTGTTTTAGAGGTTGAGGTGACATTATTATTCTGGTTTACTTGTAACATGAACTAAAGGAGGATAACGTGTGTGAATCAGAGTGACAGTAATATGAGACAAATCCTCATAACACCCTGTCTCTGTCCTGATACTTATCTTCAGTAGTGATTTGCTGAAACCTAAATGCCTCAAACACCTGATCTTTATGCTCTAAAATATTGTTTTTAATGTTTTTATATGTCAGTCATTTAAGGTAATGTTTATAATTACTGCAACAACAACACTTTAGAAAGTAGGCACGCTCTTTAGATCTTATCTACATGAAACATAATTAATGGACAGATGCCGTGAATGACTTTGTCCTCTGTAAAATGTGTAAGATATCAGATATCTTGTCATTGCAAAGCTACTGGAGGAAGGGGTCTACGTAGCAGACTTGAAGTGCCCACTTCACAGCACACCTCTGTAATCCCTCCAATTTTACATCATCTGCCGGTGAAGTTCTGAAGTTTTTTATGATTTTTTTTTTAATTTTCAGGGCACACTTTGAACTTCTGCCTGTTGACACTTGAGATGATTACTTCAAATTGAAACAGATTTGTTCGTTTTTACCCCATGGTGCTATAAGTGTACCTCTCACACAAAACTTTTGAAAAAATAAAAAGTGGCCGCTTTAATTAAAGTGATTTGCGTTGGTTTTGTCCATGTCCACAACAGCTCATACCGCCTTTTTTTTTTTTTTTAAATGCTCCTTATTTGTGTTAAATACACTCAGTCTAGACCACCTGCATGCAGTTAGACAGATTACCATTTTAGATTTTTGACCTGAAAAGAGAATTCTCACTCTCAGTCTGATGTTTTTCAGTGGCATTATTGCGTAAATGGAATCATGTTTGGAGCATTTTCATCTTAAGACCAGCCAAGATACGGCGTGTGTGAATCATCAGTTTAAACCACAAAATAGAATAAAAGTTATGATGATGTAAACAGAAGCGGACAGACAGTACAGTGTCTGTCCAACTTCTGTGTTTGTCTATCTGTCACTGTTGTCATATATATATATATATATATATATATATATATATATATATATATATATATATATATATATATATATATATATATATATATATATATATATCATTTGATGGAGCTGCTTTGAGTAGACATTAAATAAAGAATACATTCTCAAAGCCAAAATTAATTTAATGCACCTTTTTTGGAACAAAATTAATTGATACATTGACTACTAGTTTCGGACTATAATGGAGCTAAACATATCTTGACAATATGGCCTCACTTTCATGACTAATTTAAAACCAAAGAATAATCATAATCAAAAGGAAATGTAATACAATAAACAAAAAAATGGGGACTCACATTTTGAGGCTTGGTGGAGGTAGATACGAGGTAAAATTTTGATTGAAGATGAAACTTTTCCCCAATCGTGGGCTGTTTAAAGTTAACCGTATGCCACCACACATTGCAAATGTACATCCAGCATGGCTGCCAAAAAATATACATGTGCTCATTTGCATAAACGTTTCACATGTCAACCTTCCCGAAATGCCTTCCCATATACAGTATATGGGCACATGATATACTGATGATGATACATGATACATGATGTACACGTGCAAAGATATAATTGTCATTTCAGCACTCTACACTAACTTTTGCGCGCGTAGTACTGGCGGTTCCAAGTTTTTCACTTTTTTGTGTTGCACATGATTTGGTCACACATTTTCTTGAGAAGGTAAGGAATGACCATATTTGCTGATACAAAGTCATCTCAATTTGCATTCCATAATTTCCCTAAAAAAAGAAATAAAGATTGACAGTGATCCTAGATATGATATTTGCAAATTTTTTTACTGTAACTAGAACTGTTTACAACAAGCAGCGGCTGTCAAAACAGGTCAGTTGTTTTATATGACACTAAAACACAGCATACCATGACTCTTAATATTGTTCCAAAAAGTGCTCCTGGTTTTTGTAGTAGTTCTCCAACTACTACAGCTTTTACATTGCCATCCATGTATGGGTCATTCGGGGATGTTATTTTTTAGTCGGCCTTCGTATCATGTTGTTTCTTCTTTGTTAGGTCTTTCTTTTACAGTGCACATCACAAAAATAAATTTACATTTTTATAAATTTATCATCTTTATCATGTAAAATACAGATACAGTATACAATACTAAGCATAGCAATGTTCCGAAAGTGTATATTACTCCTTCCCTCTCCAGATATCTCAACTCATGTTTCCATTGTCAGAGAGATGTGTTCAAACACCACAGCTGTATTGTGAGGCTAAGCTTCTGATTGAAAATGGCAGTGAAGTCTCCACTAGTCAATAACTCATTTGGAAGGGGTTATGAATCCAAATGATCTTGCTGAGGGGAAGGTTCCCTCTCACCCATATCACAGAAGAAAGAATAATAATAATCCCCAAGAAGAAATCAATGGCAGAATGCTTTGCCACAGTGAAAAATAGCAGCATCACCATGCACAGTTAGTGGAATTTCCCCCCGCATGCCATATATCCAATTCTTAGAAATGTCATATTAAAATTTCAGGCCATTAAAATTGCTTTATGGATGGAAGATGATGGCTTCCTTCTCCCAGGGGCAGGGATTAAATGTCAATAATGCCAGGAAGGTTCTTTCATTAGCTTGTATTTAGACTGAAGTGTCAACTACAGTATATTGTCGGTGCCTGCTGCTGCTGCTGCATTTTAACATTGTTTGTGTATGTGTCACCGTCTTTGTGATTTTATCTTGATGGATGCTTATCATTGCCTCTGAATTGACCCGGGCAGTCAGTGACAGGGATGGCATCGGATTTGTAGAGGAATGCGAAGGCAAGAAAAGCGTTTATCTTTTATTTTAAATATTATTTATTTTTTTTTTAATTATTTTTTTGTAAAACATGGCACACAGTGAACCTGGTTATCACAACTAATATATATTTTCTGCATACTGTATGTAAGTTGATATGGTTTATGAGGGGGGGCTATTATTGTGCCACCTTTTGTCAGCAATAACTGAAACCAAACCTTTTTGATAATTGGTGATGAGTCACATTATTGTGGAAGAATTTTGGACCATTCTTTGCAAAATTGTTTCAGCTTTGCCGTATTGAACGGCTTTCAAGGATGAACTGCCTGTTTAAGATGATACCACAACATTTCAATTTGATTTGAGTCAAAACATTGATTTGGCACCTCCAAAACCTCAATTTTGTTCTTTTTCAGCAATTTGAGGTGGACTTGCTGGTGATTTTTAGTTCATTGTCTTGCCTTTTGAGCCAAGAGCGCTTGAGTTTGAGGACACAAACTGATGGCTGGATATTCTTCATGATCTTCTAGTAAACAGCAGAATTATTTTTCCAGTCATTACAGAGTTGACCTGGTCCTAAAGAAGCAAAGCAACCCCAGACCACCATACTTTACTGTTGACATTATGTTCTTTTGATCAAATACTGTGCCAGTTTTTATGACTGGTATAATGGGCTCCAAACCTTCCAAAAATTGCATTACTGACTCATCAGTCTACAGAATATTCCACCAAAAGTCTTGAGGATCATCAAGTTTATTTTTCCCATGAGATGAGGTTTTGTGATTTTTGCCTGGGAAACCGTCCTATGGATGCCTTTCTGGCCACCGTCTTCTGTTCTGTCCACTGTTCATATAGTTGAGTTGTGTTGAGTTTTCATCATTTGTGCATTATGGCTCTGACAGTTGTTCGCTGGAACTCCACAGTCTTGTAAATTACTTTGTAACTTTCTCCAGACTCATAATTTCAATCACTTTTCTCATTTCTTCCATAATTTTCTCAATTCATGAATCTAACCACCTAATCATCTTTGAAGAGAGGCCTAAATCTAATCATCACAACAGAATACAATTTAAATTTGAGTTTCCAATCCTTTGCTGGTCATAATTACATTAAACCTATGACCAACAGACATTCACAGCCTTTTGGAATTTTTCTGTGCGCTGTTTTTCCATGCTTTCATTGCAGCTGATTTGCATTCTTTTTTTTTTGTCTTCAGGGCTACACACTCTTATGCAGTAGGGAACATACCCACCTGGAGTGTATTTTGGTTTGTTATCTTTCGCCATGATGGAGGGGACAGTTATTAACTACTTGAATTCATTTAAATTGGCAGATAAAATGTTTCTGTAGACTTCTGAATGCATCAGGCCATTATGGGTTATTATGACAAATTGCGTCCTGGAAGAATCCATGCAAACCCAACCATATATATATATATATATATATATATATATATATATATATATATATATATATATATATATATATAATTTATTTATTTATTTATTTATTTTTTTAAACAAACAATAACAAATAATTTGTACCATCTATTATCAAAACCTTTGGCTTCTATCACTTCTATCACTAAAAATGTATATCCTCAACCTATATAACTTCCTCTCAGAGATTTTGAGCCTTGTCCCTTGGATGGTTGTTCCTAATTCCATGAACAGTTGTTTTGAACCTTTTCTGACCTTGCTGGTCAACATATATTATATAGTACACTGTGCTTTTTCAGGACATTCCAAAACCTCAGTGTTTGTGCAGCGTTGCATAGTAATTTTGATTCTTCTCTAAGATTCTCAATTGCTTTTTTTTTCCACCTGTAGGTAGCTTTCTGGTTTTAACGATTGTCTGTGATCTGCTTGTGGTCAGTCCAGGTTCAACACCATTTCTCACATAAACGCAGTTATGCTCCAATAGGTTCCAGTTTTAAACGTTACACTGCTTTGTGTGTAAGATATGAAACTATTCAGAGCTTTTCTTCATTGATGACACCAATAAATCGAAATCAAAATCTTGCTTTGTACAGACTGGGGATTAATATAGTTACCGTGTTTTTGTATCATCTCATCAATTTTGGTGACACTGGGTAAGAAAGTTAGTGCAGTCAGCTCTTCTGTGTATATACTGCATAACATATGTGAGGTCAAATTTATTTGTATAGCCCTGAATCACCACAGTCTAAAAGGGCTTCTCAAAAAATAACCCATACAGAACATCATCATTACACAACAGCTACCCCTGAACAAAGCTCCCAGGAGGGGAAGGAAAAACACAAAAACCTCATCTGGGAAAAATATGAAACCTTCAGAAGGGACCACAGGTGGGAGGAGCCTCCTTCCAGGCTCAACAGGTTGCACTGGATGCTGTACTAAAAAAAAAAACATTTGCCATATTAGGCAGGAAGTGTCCAGTACAAAGATGCCTTGACAGCATGCGAGGCCATTGAGTAAGATCTTCCTCACAGTCTGGCCTAGTGGGTCCAACCAAACAAGCGCCACAGAGGAGGTGTTTCATCTCATAACCCTCAATGGTCAATCAGCGCAAGGCCCCCTCTCCGACCTGAGAAAGGGGGCAGGAGGGGGAAGAAGAAAAGCTTCATTCAGACATACCCAATGACTAAATGCTTGGGTGTATAAATGTATTTTTAGCTGGGATTTAAACATTTCTACTGAGGAGGCTGTATGAACTTCAATAGCTAGGGCATTCCAGAGCACTGGCGCGTGAATGGATGGATGTAGCCCTTGATTCTGCGTACTTCTTTTTATCCCACGGGGTCGCAAACAAACCAGCATTTTGTGACTGAATTTGTTGGGACAGAACATAAGGTGACACTAAGTCAATGAGAAACGAAGGGGCTAAACTGTCAAATTTTATAAGTAATCAACAACACATCTATGGTGTATAGGAAGCCAATGCAGGTTGGCTAGTATCGGGATAATATGATCAAACTTCCTCATGCTTGTCAAGAGTCTCGCTGCTGCATTTTGTCCTGACTGCAGACTTTTGATGCAAGACATGGGAAGTCAGAAACCAATGATACAAGTATTCGTACATTTGTACAAGAAGATTATACCAAAGCAGTGGTTTTTAACCCTTGAGGAACTGAACCCCACACGTGTCTAATGTGCATTCACCGAACCATTCTTTAGTGAAATTGAAAATATCTTTCTAATTTGTTTTTTTAGGGCTTCAAAAAGTGTTTCTCTAGTTTTCCATTACGAGGCAAGAGTTGCTCAGTTTGGCAATGCAAATCATGCAGACACTGATTCCCAATCGCATTCTGTGATGCATTTGAATCCATGTTGTACATATTTGTCTAACCACTTTCGTTATTTGACATAGTATGGATTAAAATATTAAGAAAGAAATCACTTGGCATACTACCACATCAGTCACGCACTGTCTACTGAGCAAGCAATGTAACATGATCATCTACAGCCGGTGATGTGCAACCAGGGAATGTCATCATGGATTGACACGATGTGTCAGGTGTGTCGATCTCCAGAGATGAGGCCGAACCCCTGAGACTGACTCAAACCCGATCGAACCCAGGTATTGCTGATTACAAAACTAATATGCCGTTGAGAGGATATTAGTTGGTGCTTTGAAATAGCGATTGCAAGCTTTTTTCAGACAGGCCCTGTGGGGGGAAAAAAGGTACAATTAATAGTGAAGGTATAATCCAGTTGCGCAATGCAGCTATGCATGGAAATCAAGTTGCAAAAAAAAAAAAAAAAAAATGGCTACCATACAAACCAGTGTTCTTTTCACTTCTGTCTGGAGAAAAGATAAATTACTTTTTGAAGGTCTTTCCTTTCAACTTACAGGCCACCTGGCTGAGTGTGATCTTTGATTTTTAGTTTTTGATTCCAGAGGGATGTTTTTGTGAGTGCTTGTTCTTTCTGTTGTCTTCATTCTGTAGAACTTTGTAAGAGATTTTTCTGATGTTAGTTCCTCAAACTGCCCGTTGCAATTCAGAGGGGAAATCTGGACATCTCAAACACCCCAGCAGTGAACTGCAACTCCTGCTGCCTGTAGGCTTTTCGCAATGTGCGTGTTTGCTGGTGTGTTTTCATGCAGGGTGAAATTGGTACAGCAAAGGGAGTCATTTTGATTTCCCAGGACATCTCAGTCAGGTCTCATTGCTTTTAGACAGCAAACCAGTGAAAGAAGAGGAAAGTGGGAAGGTGGTGGAGAGCAAGAAAAAGAAAGTGTGTGCATTCTAGCATGTGTTAGAGACAGAGAGAAGATGGCATGCTGGTCAGTTGGGGAACGTTTGCCGAAAAAATATGGACACGTTAGAGAGGAGGGAGCAAATAAATAAAGAATGCTTTCACTGAATAAAAGATGACTGTAAACGGTAGTAAGGCTAGAGACATCACACGTAGTTAGAAATAGCTTGTCAGACACACAGCAACCACGCGGCACATACTCAACACGACGACTCGCTAACCAGCCTGTTTGGATACTGAATGATTATAATGTCTACTTTACAACGCTGGGCAGTTTGACGGTAGCCTACTGACGGACGTCCGTTGACCCGTCACCGACAGATAGACCTTCTGACAACGGACTGCCAAATAACAAACACGTTTCACTTTTGAACAAAGTATAAAGTGATTTGTGTTTTTTGAATGCACATAGTTGAGCAATGTGACAGATGACAAGTGGTCAAATTTGAATTTTGTTTTATGTAAACATCACTTCAAATGTTTGTTTTTTTTCCCCCCAAGTGGTTAGTAGTGGATGGTTAGATAGACAGATTGCAGAGGTTAAAAAATATTTGTGGCATAATGATGTCCTCTAGTCTAGTTAGCCATTATGTCTACTCGAGTCTAGTAGACATAATGGCTAACTAGTCTAGTCCTGAATGCACACATTGAACATACATGATGTTTGATGTGTGTGATCCCTGCTGGACATGCTTTCTTATTGCAATCTAATACTTAGGTATCGTACACTCGACATTGTGTTGAGTGATTACTGGTAATATCCTGTTTTCAGGTTGTCTATTTAATTTGGATGATCGATGTGAAGAGTGTTAAGTTTAGCTTTTGTCTTTTGTTTAAGGCCAAGCTGTAGAGAGTACTGTTTAATAGTATTTTTTAATAGGTTTAATTATTTTTTCCTTTTTTCAGTAGGATGATGGAGCTTATTCAAGAATTCCAGAAAAAAAGGCAGATAAATGAGATTGCTGTGTTGCTCTTTCGACTGCACTGCATGACAAAAATGTACAGTATTGAATTTATATGCAAACCCAGGTTTGGCAATTAGCATAAGAAAGGAAACATTTGTTTGACAGACAATAAGGTCAAACTTCTGCTTAAACACAAAATTTGTCAAGTTTTGACATAGTGGAGTTGGAGTTGAAGATGAGATAGACCCAATATGCTGGGAAGCCAGAGGCAGGCTTTGCTCAAAAGTAACAATTTAATAGGGCAAGGAATAGTATAATAAACAGAGTCAGCAACGTAACCAAAGTAACAGATCAAAATAGAGTATACGCTACAAAAAAAAAAAAAAAACCTGGGATCCGGACGAATAAGCATGGGAACAACAAAAAATAGGATGCAAAGCTCGAAAGCAGACACGTGAGACAGCGATAGCTTTGACAATCACTTGGCAAGAACTGAAAGGAAACTAAATACACTCAAACCTAACGAGACAACAAGGAGCACCTGGACAAGAAACAATTAGAAAAGAGAGATGACTGGCTAACACAAGGGAAGCAGGTTAACGCGGACAAGGGAAACAGGACCATGAACTAACATGAACATGAAAGAAAAGACCAAACCACCCAGATTGTGAAAAGACAAACAAAAGGCCCCAAATAAACCCTGAATAGAAAGAAACAGAAAACCCAGACATTTGCCACCAATGCACCTATTAACTGGTAGTTCACAAAAAGCTATTTAGTGGTGCTTCCACAATAATCTGAGAGGATATCTGCAGTGCACAGGTGTCCAAACCATGGCCAGGAAGCCATTTATCACCAATCACCATCAATGTCTGCGTATGATGGTCAAAAATTACTATTACTTCCACTACTATTAAATAATTGGCTTCATAAAACTGTTTGAAAATATACCATTTACAACTAAAGTAGACAAAACAATTGATTCATAGTAGTGAATAAAGTTGAATTAACTTTATTCACGACTATGAAGAGAATTGATTTGAAACCGAAAAAGCAGAACTTATTTGCTCTGCTTTCTGTTTTGTGTTTTGAGTGTTCTTATTCATAAACACGTCAGATTAATCATCAATTCATGTTAAAATTTGTCATCTTACTATAGCTTGATCTTATTTTGACTTTTCAAGTGGAATATATGGCCTTAACTATACACATTTTTTTCACCTTTACCATTGTGACGTATTTTGACAAAAAATACAGTATTTTAGCCAAGGAACAGCACACTCCTAGTAGTGTGATAACTAATTGAACGTGCCATTTTGAACTTTGGCATGTTGTCGCCATCTGGGTAAAATTTCAGCTTCTTTCAAAGCTTTCCCTTTAATGTGAAATGCTTTTGTTTTAAAAATCAAAGGATTGGAAAAAAGTACCACACATTTGTTAAACAGAATGCTAATGTTGCGTTTGGCAATCTGAACCTGAAAAAACAAAACAAAACAAAACTACTGATCTATTGAACAAAGTCAACAGTACTACAGGACCAAGACTGGCTGATTGATGGTACCAGTCTCTGTACTCTGCCTTTTTCTCCATGATGGGCCATATAGTACAGTCTATACGTAATTGTAATAATGGAAATTAGACAAGGAAAGCAATGCCAAGATGCATTACTAAAAAAACATACAAAAAACGTGTTTACTGTTTCGTCAAAGTGCGCCAGCAATTATTTAATGGAGTGATTTTTTTTTTTTGCGTGCGACTGTGTCAAGACACCAATTATCTTCATTTACTTTGCTGTGAAACTATTTGTTAACATGAATGACTCACAGTAGAGGAATTGTAATGTTTAGCCATGTATTCAGTGATTCAAGTCAGAGATGGTTGTACAACAGTTAAATAGATGGAAAAGGTCTAATTTAACAAGAACGTGGGCCATTTCCCTGTGAGGGTTACAATTACCCTAATTGAAAAAGCTGGACATGGATTGAAACTGGCAGTTTAATTAATGGTCTTTTTTCAAGCCTCCATAGCAACCCTTAGTCCGCATTATACAAGTACACATAGTTGCTTCTATGGTCTTTGGATCCAATCCATGTTTTTATAGCGTCTTTCTCTCACAGTCTGAGGGGTTTTATGGTGTTCAAGCCAAAAAGGTAGACCCAAATGCAGGCACGCATGGTGGCAAGACCATGGGAGGATTGGGATTGGGATTGGGAGCAGAGCGTTAATAGCTCTGGGGTAAAAGCTGTCTCTAAGTCTGTCTGGCTTTTTTGAGCCCTGTTCTCCAACCAGAGAGCTACAGTTTGAAGGCATGATGACCACGATGAGTTGTGTCTCTAGCAATCTTCCTTGCTTTGCTCAGATAGAGAGTTGGCAATGTTGTCCAGGGAGGGCAAACAGTATACAACAGGCATGTCCAAACCCGGTCCTCGATTGCCACCTATCCTGCATGTTTTTGATGTTTCCATCATCCAGTGCAGCTGATTCAAATGATCAGGTTTGTTGTCAGGCTTCCGCTGAGCTTGCTGATGAGCTGATCATTTGAATCAGGTGTGGTTGGAGGACAGAAACCTCCAAAACATGCCGGATAGGCGGCCCTCGAGGACTGGGTTTGGACATGCCTGGTATACAGTAATTCTCTGAACGATATTGATCACCCTTTGCAGCGCTTTCCTTTTGGCTGCAATGCACTCCACGTACCACACCGTGATGCAATATGCTTGGACGTTCTCAATGTTTGTTTGGCAGAAGGTCACTAGCAGCTGCCCCACATGGTGGTTTTTCCTGAGGCATCTCAAAGAAGATTCACCAGGACACCACATGAGAGGCTGACAAAGCTGACTGTGGGCACAAGGGACAGGGCTGATGAAAAAAGGTGGAAAGAAAAATTCTGAGTACGACTCTTATGTTTCAGTTAGAGAAAATGAGACGGGTTGCTTCATTTAACGGTGAATCGTGTCGGCTGGATTCATCACTACAAATGCAAACACGCCGGCTTGCTAATGTCTCCACTAATCCCAACACTCTATCTAACGCTCGGTTCAACAGTTCCCCGCACTAGTCTGGCTCTGGGCATTAAAATAGAGCCAAATGTATCTTTTGATTTGGCACCATATAAATAAAATTGGCCGGTCTGGAGTGGGTGCAAAGACCTCTGCTCTCCCATCTATGTCATCCGATAAATCAAACAGTGTAGTTCGACACAGGTCATAACACAGGAGATGATAATTAATTAGGGACATGACCAGCAATTCCACTCTGAATGATTAATTCAAAGTTAGCCAGTACAATTTTAGTACCTCTATCATTAGCTCTTTTTTTGCCATTTAAGTCACTACATCATGTCGAAAAAAGTTATTAAGGCCAAACACAGCTTTTCTATGTGACTCAGGTTGCTATGACGACAGTCTCAAGGCAGCCTCCAGGACACTGTTGGGTGTGCATTGGGCTCTCATTCCTGGCCAAAAATTGATAGTCTTCTAGCACACACGTGTTAGCAGGTGTCTTGTGTTGAAGAGTGTAAGACAACCACATGCTGTACTGCAAAATGAGCAATCTACCGAACAGCAGGCGGCATTAATGTCTATAGGGACAAAAATGTGACACTGCGATCAGCGAGCCAGGTGACAGGTACAAACATAAAAAATGTTTAAAAAAAAAAGATCAAATCGAATTAAAAACAAGGAAAAAAAACTGGCTGACAAAATATGAACCACAGATAGTATTACATGACATCACGGAACCATGCCAGTTGACACACTCTGACATTTTCTGGGTCTTGCGAGTCAGTGAGTAATGTTAAAGCTGAACTGCACACATGTTTCTCATACTATTACAAATAATAATCAGTAATAATCTTTGAACAAATAACTAATAATTTGGTGATGAACTTCACCCTGTGCCTTAAGTGCACTTGCACAAAAGCAGGGAAATTGAGCATGAAGGCCACCTTTCTCTGATTTATTAAGTGCAACAGTCCTGAACCTTGGCATATATCAAATCTGCATGTCTGTTTGTAAGAAAGCAACTTTTCTCAACACTGTTAAACAATTATTGCAGCCAGTTAAGGGCAAAGCTTGGCCATTTCTTTGTCGTTTAAGAAATTAAAATGTTCAGGTTAGCTTAGTGCTAGATAATGACTTGATTACAATTAGAAGGATTTATTGTTGGTTCAAGAGGTTAAGCAATTAAAAAAAAAAAGACATTTTTTTGAGGCAATATAGATTTTTTTTTTGCATGGGGAATACAGTTCAAACTGACTTGGAATTATATGGCTGTAAAGTAAATGAACATCAACTGCATCTAGGGACCCTTGTTCTCTTGTGGGACTTCAATGCTCATGTGGGCAAAGACAGTGAGACCTGGAGGAGTGTGATTGGGTTGTATCATTGGATTTGCGGCGCCAACACACCACCAGGCAGTGATCAGCTGACAGCTCCGCCCCTCTTCACCCGGGTGTCCAAAACATGTGACCGCAAATCCAATGATACAATCACAAAGTCAATCATCGAACTGCACGTATGTTGGCTCCGATGGTGTGGGAGAATGCCGCTCAGACCTGGCAGACCCAAACGTATTGTGAGGGGCTGCTGGGAACGTCTGGCAGAGTCTCCTGTCAGAAGGAGTTTCAACCAGTCGAAAAAGGGGTTAGGATGCCGCCCGGATGCCTACCTGGTGAGTCTGGGGCATGTCCCACCGGGAGGAGACCCTGCGGATGACTTGGGACACACTGCAGAGACGATGTATCTCTCAGCGGGCCTGGGGATCCTCCTGAAGGAGCTGGACAGAGTGACCTGAGAGAGGGATGTTTGGGCTTTCCTGCTGAGGCTGCTGCGCCCATGACCTCACCCCTGGATAAAACGGAAGATAATTGATGGGTGTAGACTCTATGTATGCTGGACAAATTCACTGTGGTCAGTACAAGCTAAACAAATAGGTCAAAAATTAGGGTTACTGTACACCCTGGTGTTATGAAGACAGATAAACGATGTAAAAAATTAAATGTTGCCCAACTCCAACCTCAATCACATTTAAAAACGTTTATTGTTAGCAAAACTAGTGGAACATATGACAGGCATGTGTTATGTTACATTGAGTCTCCTTTTTTAATGACTATGGCTAAATATCTACTTAATTTCAGATATGTTTTTTGCTTTTGATGACTGTAGTTAGACAAGTTGGAGGTACAAGCAACATCAAAGCCTGTCTATGGTTAGAAAAACAAGTAATTGTGAGGCTGGGAGGAGATGGAAAAGAGATCAGCCATTGCACAAACATTGTCCATAGCTAAAACAAATATTTGAAATGCCCTGAAGTAGAAAGCAACCAATGGTGTACAAAAGCAGACATTGAACGAGTACCCCACCGGAAACAGCTGCAGTTGATGACAGAAATAATGTAAGAACTTTAGTGAAAGAACCTATTACAACTTTTAGTGACATCACTAACCACATCCAGAGGTCTTTCATCACAATCGGATAATCATTCACTGTAGTGTTAGCATCTGCATGCGTAGGAATATTACAAAAATAAATACATATATGGTATATACAGTAAATATCGTATGTACTTTGAAAAATACAACATTTTATGAAAAGTAAAAGTCTACTTGAGGGAAATAAGATTTAAAACTAGCTTGGAAAAGCGTTTTGGTAGCAGCAGATTGAAACAAGTATTTAGTCATGACAGGCACTGTTTGATTGAGGTTATTGAGGTTGGCGGTGAGGGTGGACCGGTGATTTGTTTTGGCTGGAACTGCTATTAAGTTTGATGGTGGTGGACACAAAGGAGCTCCTGGAGCACTTTGTTTTGCTCCTGAGTGGTATGATGAACAGTAAAACTGCCAGAGCTTGAGTCGGGAGGGTAAGAGGAAGTTTTAAAATACAGTTTCAACATTTGTACAAATGTAGAAGCAAAAACAATTTGTCATGTCTCAGATGACACTCATATATACAGTTGACACTGTATTACTAAAACATTCTTAACTAACACAGAGGCAAAAATAAGTCAAAGTAACTTGGAACTTGTGTTGATGCAAGAATCAGTGGATTTTTCATGTTCTTCTCTAAATGCATTGGCTGCGACTGGTCATTATTTTGAAATATGTGTTACATAAAAGCCCCAGAATGCCAACGGAAACACAAAAAACTCACTTGCGCAGGCAATACTTTGATCCGAAAGCAGAACTGTCTTTAGGGGTTTGCTGAGGTCAAGCGTGATATGTTTTTTCCTCCAGCGATATCTCCTGTGCTGTCAACCACAAAACTTGTACACAACTTTGTCTGATCATGGAGGCGTATTTTTCAGGAATTTTTGTTTATTCCGACCAATTGTACAACCTCAAAGGCATGTATTTGCATGCATTTCACATTCTACACTATCAAGATCATTGCACTCTCTTACATACCTTATAACAATAATATATGATAGGAATAAATAGAAAAAAAAGCAACAGCTGCTGTGCCGAGTTGCATCTACCTAGTTTAAAGCTTAACAAACTGTCTTACCTGATCATTTTAGTTTAGATCTTCTTCAAGCCACAAAGCCACGGCTCACCAAACCTTTGAACATCTAAAAGGCTGCTAATTTATTAATTCAATTGTTGAAAAAAAAACATGCTTCAAAAAGAATCCTTTAATTTCCAGCATTGTGTCATTTGCGTATTTCAATGTTCTAGATCAGTGGTTCTCAAATGAGGGATGGCTTTAAAGTTTTAAGTTATTTTTTAACAGTTCTAAGTCAGACACTGATGGCGTGGTTTAAGATTTGTTTTTTTAATCTTTTATTTTTCTGACCCAAAAATGCTTTGCGCTGGTTGAGAGGTACTTGGCTGAAAAACATTTTACAGGAGGGTACATCACTGAAAAAAAGGTTGAGAACCACTGCTCTCGATGACATATCTCATGATGGTCTAACAAATAAAGTAATTTAATGCAGGATGGTTTGTGCATTGTGCACACATTTAAGTTCCCGTATTGAAAAACTGGCCTTTCACAGCAGTACTCAATACATTATTTTAAACATTCTTAAAGAGCGTAAACAGACAATACACCGTAAACTGAATCAATGACCACATTACCCTCATATATTATATCGGTTTCATTTACTTTGTAGATGGAAAACGTCTTGGGCATTCATGTCAGGTCTTTTGACCAGGCGCTGTGCTTTGACCTCTGCAAAAGTTATCATCAGTTTAAATCTGTCAGTGTCAATATAAAACCAGCAATATCCACTGCGGCTTCTCTGAAGCTAAATGACATGAAGAAAAGAGACTAAAGTTTAGAGTTTGTGACTACACCTTCAAAACTCTATGCAGTAATTCATTTGTGTATATGTGTGAGTGTGTGTGTTTAAGTTAGGGTTGCACAAGTAATCAAGTTTCGTGATAACAATACTGGCTGCCATGATTAATTAAGCTGACCAATGGCAATATTAACATTTAAAAAGCCAATACTACATATCAAATCAAGCACTTTGTCATCCTACCCCCATGGGGCAATTTTTCCCACATGTATGCATGACAAAAGCTTCCTCTTTACTCACCCTAATATATTATTTACAAGTGTGAAATGGCATTGAGTTTCTCACCTGAATCCCAATGTTTACAGTGCTATCTGTCAATTGTCAATTTTGAAAAATCTGATTGAAAAAAAAAAATCCTGATTTCAATATTGACCAAAATAAATGTGATTATAACTTTGGCTATAATCGCGCAGCCCTTGTGTAAGCATGAGCAAATGTTAGATTACCATTGACAAAATGCTGGATGTGATGTGGATGAAACAATAGAAGACTTACACATCCAGTAAACGTGACTACATCTTTATCTTAGTGTTTATGTGCTGTGTTGCAGTTATGTGCATTAAATGATAGTGGAACCTACTGTGCTGAACTAAGATTGATTATCAAACTAATGCACCATCCTTTAATCAATATTGCATTGAGCATCAAGAATAGATGTGTAGGCAACAGTCAGTCTTGTG
Source organism: Hippichthys cyanospilos (assembly GCF_059441005.1). NCBI lineage: Eukaryota > Metazoa > Chordata > Actinopteri > Syngnathiformes > Syngnathidae > Hippichthys > Hippichthys cyanospilos. The sequence goes on from NC_142371.1 coordinate 7,647,719, forward strand.
GTTGTTGGTTTCACTCATGCCCTTTGGTGGTGAGGCATGATTAAAAACAACAACAAAAATGCAACAACATGAAACAAATAAAACCAGTCTACTGCCACACAGAAAATTCACAGAAATTTCATTTGGACATATGTAAATAAAGGAAGTTCAACTATCAAAACAGAAATAGTTAATTTTTTAGGATAATATCAAAAGTAAGTGTCACTTAGACTTGATCTAGATAGAGTTAAAGGGTAATATTTAAACTGTGCTTGATTGTGCCTGACAAAATGTCTGGATTGAATTTAATATTAGACTCGTATCATGAGAACAAATTCAAGCAAATTCAGTGAAGGCTGTAGCTAATGGTGTTATTTTGAGACTGGAGAGGATTTATCCTCGCAGGGGCCAAGCAGCTGCCATCACTATGCCAGTGTATTCTCTCTATAATCTCTCTGTCACTCACCTCTTCTGTAATAACCATTACATGTTCCTTCTTCTGCCTAATTATTGCCAAGCCCTTTCCCTCTGGCTTTATAATAGATGCCAGGAATCCTTAAGAGCTCCGGTGCAAAAAATAGCGCTTGACTTGAAGGCTTCTAACTGAGATAATGTCTGCACACTTACAGTAGAAAAAGGACCAGAGGAGTGGGTGTACGTGTGGGGGTGGGTGGTACCATTTTGTCATCTCCTCCTTTGCCTTTTAACTGCTGTGGGAATAGGGAGATAACGGCTTTCTAAAAAAAAAAAAAAAAACGGTATGTCTAATCCAGACATAGCGAAAGAAGCTAGATTTGGAGAAGGAAAAGATCAAGATCAAGGGTAAGAAAAGAGGAAAATTTGGCAGGGAGGCTAATCATTTTCTTTGTTTTACAATTTGTAAATGAGAAAAATTATTTTTTTTTTTTGTTTTAAAGAAATGTCTGCAATGGTCTGTAAGTCTCTCAGGTGTTTTTGACCAAAGTTCAGAAAAGCTGCCTTGTCCATTATAATAAAGACTAGATTCTCTCTGGCCACGTGGCCAGACAGTCTTATTTTTTGAATTGCAGCAGAAGTGGTTGTCCTTTCGGAAGGTTCTTGGTGTTTCCGCAGAGGAACAATTGGATCTCTGACATTGTGGCTATCAGTTTCTTGGTGCCTTCCCTGATTAAGATGGCAGGCCCTTTCCTTCCAGTTGGTGGAGCTGGACTCCAATTAAGCTCAAGAAACATCTCAAAGATGATTCGTGATAAGAAGATACCCTCTTATGGATAAAAACGTTGAGTATTGTGAAAAAGACTGAATGCTTAATATAAAATTTTGCAAACACATTATCAGACATCTCACAGTCATATCAAACATTTTACAAGTTGTCTTTACCATGTATTGCATGTGAAAGATGTTTTGAAAACATAAATGTTGTCAGGATTAGCAGATATACCAAAGTAATGAGTAGTTATGAAATGTTAGACCCTATCATCTTTGTCTTACTCTCTGCACAAAGGCCTCCATATTGGCATAATGATGAGAGGGGTCTGTATTTCCATATGTCTGAGCCGGAGGCCTTGGATTCAGCAGGAAGTCTTATTAGCATAGTACTTGCTGCAGGACATGGCCGTATGCATGTTCATAGGTAATGAAGAATCATCTGAGAGCTCCGTTCAGGCAACCATCTGTTACCTGCTAACTTTTCTCACCCCAGCTCTAAGGATGAGATTGGAAAACACCCCACAGCCACAGAGCTGTGTGTTTATGGGAGTTAAAATTGCTGCTTTAACAAACAGTCGTCGAAAACTGGCAGACCTATTTATTTGCAAACATTGGTCTGCTTGCGTTTTTACTTGCTTCAGAAGACGGCAGGGGTCGACATCTCTGTAATCGGTGAGGTGGGGCTATAATTGAATTTGCTTTGTATTTCATACATTGCAGGTATCTTTGTTGTTATACTACTACTGCTACTACAACTACCCATACTAATAATAAAAATCAAATTCGTACAGCATTTTTCTCAACACTTAAATACCCTTTTATATGGGTGAGCACAAATACGGGGAGAGATTTGTGTCAAAATTGGTCACATAATACATCAACAATTTTTATTCGTTTACATAAGCTTTAGCAAATGCAAAAGTCTACTGAGGTGAGGCGTTCTATGGAAGGAGTTGGCGATCACTTGAGGTCTAAGGTAGTGTCGGATGGCGTTGATGATCTCTGGTTGGGATTTCTGTATCGAAAGTCTGTGTTTGAAAGCAAACTCACGATGCAGTTTTTTTTTCAAAAGATAGCATGTTTTCACTCATTTCTATGGTGCCCTGTATTTAAATTAATACATAATGATACTGACACAAAGTAAAAAAAAAATAATCAGGCTGGAATAGATAATTTTGTTTTAGAATTAATTTGAAAGGATACATTTGTTTCAGTGCATAACCTTAGTTTGCGAATGGAGTCTCAGAACAGGCAGTACCATAAATAATGTTTGTATAGAGAAGGTTAGAATGAGAAATTGAGTCAAAAATACGTTAGAAATTGAATTCTGTATTTTGATAAGGTGATATATTTAGAAATACAGGTGGCAATTCACATAAAGTTTTCAAGTGTAAGGAATGTTTTGTTTATTTATACGTTGAGCTATTTTACAGTATTAGTAGAACAGTAGTCCTTTTTTTTATTTTTTAGCAAGTCATTTTCTGCTCCACTTGTCCTTGACAGGACCGAGAGAGCTTAAAGTTGCGCAACACTGATCCTCTAAAATTGATTTCCATTTTCCTCTTGGTAATGCACAAAAGACTGAAACAGAGTTTGCTTCTCAACCTGTTCACTGAAAATGTATTCATTGCTTTCACAATATTGCAGACACTACGAGAAGAATGCAATTGTTTAGCTTGGAGATAAGCATTTCTTATTGAAAATGTAATAAACATTTTCCTCAGGATTGCCTGCTTTGTATTGAACATCACTTTCAGTTAATAATAACAGATGCGAGAGGGGGAGGACTTCAACAGCAATTCTTTAAAGGCAGAGGGTCTGTTTCTATCTGAATGGCGCATCCTAGCTTTTGTGTATATAAGCAACGTTTTAAACTGAAACAAGGTGAAAATATTTTTGGGGTTAGTAATGACCACAAGCCTTTCTTTTCTTTGACCTGGTAGTATTGGAGTATCCAAGTATGCTTGCTGTCCGCACCAGAAGTGAGCCCTTGCTGTCGACACAAAAAATAAACTCCAAGTATAAAACCTGCAATACTCTTGGTATGTTTCAAACATCAATACACAAACTAACACGCTCAAAGACCCACACCCACACATGAACACCATCTTCATGGCAAGTATATTGATCAAGCACATGTACCATTTCTTCTCTTTCATTCAGTGTCTCCTGGCAGATGGTATAGTGCATTCAGTCTATGTTTGTCTGCTTATTGCTTATGATGAGAGTTGTGGCGGTGGCTCACTGAAAAAGACACATGCAACGACTTAAATGCGTTAAAAACACTGTTAAACAATCACCACACACTCAAAGACTCATTTCACAGAATATGATTCCGAGTGTCGGAGGTGTCAAACATAATTTTTTCAAAGGCCATGTCCAAAAGCTCAGTTACTGTATAACAGCGAAACTTAACAGTTTTTTTAATCGTAACTATCATTAAGTACATAATGTATATTATGCCATTAAATAATGGCCACTTAATGCACTTATTCTCAACTTTACCTATAAACTGATCAACAATAAATTGATCGAGGAAGTAAGAAAGTGAAACGATTGAAAGCGGATGTTTAAATTCTAGGAGTATAGCCATAATTTGGGTGAGAAATATACCCTTTAATTCTTGTACAACAATGAGGCCTGTATGCTTGAAAGCGAAAGTGGCACACTGGATAAATCAGAAATAAAATTGGAGTTTAACTGCAGTGTATGTCTTAGAATTGCCTACTGATCCAGGTGTAATAATATCTTCAACTAAAAAAAAAAATCCAAATAAAATTATATCCATTGACTCCAATGCCAGTAATTTTGTAAATTGTAATGGACCTCCTAAAACAGCAGCTTACCTTTTAGTTTCACTCAACACTGGCTCTGTGTTTTGTTCGAAATAATAATAAAAAGCAGATTTACTAAGGGCCTGAATGAAAAAGGCTCCAGGCAGGGGACCGGAGTTGTGCCCTACAATGTCACCACTATTCATACCATCCATTGGCTGAGGAAAGTGTTCTATTCACACTACACAGTGCACACTACTTCTTGGTCGGTCACAGTCATGAGGACACTGAAAGGTAAAAAGCACAAGCCTGCATGTATACCACACATCTTGAATGCGGAGCTGTGGGAACCATTGTCTGCACTGAAGTCGACTGTTGTGGTGGTTAAATGAGGCTAAAAATGGTGGTTAAAGGAAAGCCTAACATTGCTATATGTCTGGAAATGATGACGGTCGTCACTGAAATTCATATGAATATCTCTACTCATGCCCACTTCAACCTCGAAGGGCCCATTTTTTTGAGAATACTTGAGAGTAAAACAGGCCAAAATATTTTATCGTGCCCTCCATTTAGATGATGATGATGGCGTTTTGGGCGCTTGATATGCAAATATTTGAAAACACTTTCCATAGGCATAAGTTTAATATGCTCTATCGTTGCATTCCCAGACACACGGACCAAAACTTGACACGTCGCTCAAATTTGCTCATGCTTTTGAGTTAACATCACATACATCCTTCCCCTTCTGGGAGGTTTGACAGGGGATGCTGTTATGTACCTTACACTGAAAAGATGTCTCTGTACGACTTCTTTTTTCGCAAGACGTCTCCACATGACCTCT